>NC_056747.1:589882664-590162664 GCF_019279795.1 Protopterus annectens | reverse complement strand
CATCTAACCTTTCTGTTACGCCTGTAACACTTTTCACCTTGGGCAATAGCTACCTTTGCCCCACCCTTGCAATGCTTATGAACTTGCATTCAAATAGTTTCAGTACACTGGGTTACTTACTGCTCCTCTCCTAAACTAGCTGGTGTCTTTACCAGTCTTTTTGTGCTAATGAAGTCAATGTGTTCCAGAGCCTACCAAAACCTAGATGCCTGAGGTTAAAAATAACATAAAATCTGGAAGGCTGCTCAGTTACTCTACTTACCTGCTAACTGCAGACTTCAGAAGTCTTTATTAATCTTCACACTTCTCATTTCTCAATAAAGTATCTTACTTTCTCATACAACCCTGACTCTTGCGACCCTGTAGGCCCCACCATCTTCATTTCACTGTCTGGCATATTCTTGTCCCTTTTTTGAAATGTAAAATAGCACAATATTTATATCTTATTTGTGTATATTTTAAAATTGAAAAATATTCAGTTATTTGGCACCTTATTAATACACCCCAAATACATTTAGTAGGTGATCTACTATTACTACATTCCTATCTCTTCATCATGTACATCGTGATACTTTTTAATCCATGTTCTTATAACAGTTTGCCTGATTGAAATACAAAGCACAACACACTCTTCAAAGCATTGTTTCATCCGTTACTTTTTTTAACACTTTTTCTTCAGTTCCGTAGAATATGAAAAAAAAATCCAACAGCAGCTTTTAAACTTGCAAATTTATGATGTACAATAGTCTGCCCATTTTATTCTTATGCACAGTCATGTTTCTTACATTATGTTTAGAAATCATAACTGCATGAATGCCTACAGTCAGTTAAAAAAAAAACACAAGGCTCATAAAGACATGAAAAAAAAGAAGACAAAATTGTGAGGCTAGAACTCCTTTGCATCCTTCATATATCGTTTCCTCACTGGTGACCAAACTAATAAATGTGCATAGAAAACTGGTCAGGCAAAAGCTAGATATTAAATCTAATAAACATTTTACACATTAAGTCAACAGAGAATCAAGGATAACATTAAAGAATAAGATAGAATTCCCCAAAAATACCCCTGGGTATTATTGACTGTACTTTATTGGGCAGCCCCAAAGTGCTGACAGGTTTCTAAACAAGGTTTGTGAGCTGTCTAGTGCGTATATGAAAGTGTTTATATCAAAACATTGGTGGCTTTTAACAGCATTTTCCATAGCTAAATATAATTGCTTTATAATTTAGCATGTGATCCTTCTCTAATACTGTGTTTCTACAGATCATATTCTGTGGCATGAAAGTTTTAGAATGCTAAATTTCTCAGACTGCTCCCATTTGAAACATTAAAGTTCACTTTTATTTTGCTGTATCTAATTGTCTATATCAGTCAGAACTATTGTTTCTAGTCAGTTTCAGCTAAAGCATTTACTGGAATTTCTGAAGACCTTTTGATGCATAGTGGACTTTACATTTTCAGTATCTATACTGTTACAGTTTTCATATTAATATTATTTTTGTTAACTGGTGCAGAAGACTGATCCAAGTGAGCAATTTTCAGGTTCAGCCTATGGAGATACAGAAAAAAAAATGCAATTTCTGGGAAAACATCACAGTTCTGGAAAACATAGCACATTTAATGTCTTATCATATTATAGCATTCATAGTATAAACTTTATAATGAAACTGGAGGTAGTAAGGCAGGACATATATTTCATAAACTGAAGACTAGCTCATTTTGCATGCTTCTTAACAATGTAAATAATCAGTACCTTTAAAATTATTTGGGATTCCAAATAGTCCACTCAGGACATATGCAGGACTCTTTCCTAGGCCCCACTTTTCTCTCTTTTGTTAAAGGATGTGACAGTCTATTGTCAGGTTTTAGGCTGCTCCCCTAAGCCTTAATCACTGCAGTTTGCTCCTAGGTTTCCTTACATCTTGTGCCCAGTTTCCAGGCTTTCTTCAGAGGCCTCACTACCAACTCCAAAGGTCAGGTACAATCCACAGCTGATGCTGCTCAGACTAGCACTCTGCTCTACCATTCCAGATTGCTGTCTTTCCTACTGAAACAAAGTCTCTCATTGGCTACTAACCGACCATGGGAACCACTGAAAGGAAGTTCCCATTCTGTATACATTTAAAGAAACAGATATTTTCCATCAAATAAGTCACAAAATTATATGCTTACAATACATTTTCATAGTATCCATATAGTTAATCAGACTCAAAATGTCACACTAGTTAAAAAGAATATATGAAATACTACAATGAGGTGTTAGAATAGAAAATAAGAAAAGCATCCATATTTTATTACATTTATCTCAACAGTCCAGAGATAAACTTTATTATAATAAATATTATTTATATAATTCATTTAATACATCATTTCATTCACTGAATTCTTCAATGTTTTTGCCTTGGTCATCCTTTCTGTGCTATTTCTTTTTGACTTTATGTTTGTTGTGATAAGTTAGCATAAAAAAGTTTTGACATGACACAATGATTAATTTCTCTTCAGATATTCAGCTCCTTGCCTTGGTTACCAGCATGTAAAACAACTGATTTCAAAACATTATGGAGGAGGAGGAATGCAGTGGCTGTTTTTTAACATATAATGGTGGCTTAACACTTGTTTCAGTGCCATGGATAGCAACTGACTGAATATACTAAGCAGTTAGTACCTGCTCACAGCAATCTTTCACTGCAGGCCAATGTCTGATGATGTAGGCCATACAGGTTTGGTGCTAAACACTGGTACATTCTGAAAACTATTATCCTGAAAGATGACTGTAATGATTTGATGGAGTATTAAGTCCAAATGATGTTCATCTCAGAATATAATGGAGTCAGATTTTACTTGATCAGTTTCTGAATATGGAAAGGATGTAAGAGTGGGGGTCATTTAATTACTAAGACAGTAGAATGACATTTTCAAGATATAAGAGACTGAGTGTAGGAAAGAAGAGGCCACTAAGATCATTAGTGTTATAATGTATTTTAAGGACTGAGAGGAATGCAAAATGTCAAACAACAATGTAAACATTTTACAGCTCAATACTAGGAGTCTAAAGAAGAAGATCCACTCCCTCTGAGCTCTCCTCACCCTAGAGAATGCTGACGTCTATGTGGTCAATGAGACACGGTTTAAAGACACGGAAAGCACATTGGCAGTGCAAGGAGATAATGCATTCCACACATTTAGATCAGCTACTATGCAAACAGGGACTAAAGACGGAAGTGTCTGAATTTACATACAAAATGCATATACCTCAAGGTTGGTCAAAAGGAGCAAGGCACTTGAGCTTCTCCACATTCAAATCACCATAGATAAAATCCCATACCACTTCCCTGCAAGCTATTAGTCCTGTTATATGACCCAGGAAACCCATAACATACCCGAAATACTCACCATCCAAATACTACAGCCATGGGTGACTTTAATTATCCCAATATTAATTAGAAATCATATATGACACCAAACGTGCATGCACAGAGATTCCTGGATTTTGTAAATACAAACATCCTGGACCAGATTTTTCAATATGCTGACCAAGAGTGCAAACATACCATATCTGGTCCTCACTAATATAGGAGAGTGCTGTGCAATCCCTAGTCTAGTGTCCTCTCTGGTGAAGCCAGACCAAAAAACTTTGAAGTAAAAATAAAATAATAATAATGATATAACTCCCCCTGCTATCACTAGGGAACAGGTCCTCAATGCACTCTCTAAGACCAATAACACTGCATCAGTGGGCCCATACAATATCCCAGGATACCTTCTAAAAACATGAAACATGACCTTTTGGCGCCTCTGGGATCACTATCTAACCATAGCCTCCAAACAGGCTGTGTGCCTAACAAATGGAGAACAGCAACAGTCATCCCTCTTCACAAAGGTGGGCCATCTACAGACCCTGGAAACTACAGACCCATAAGTGTCACTAGCTTAATATGCATAGCCATGAAAAGAATTATCATGGAAATGATCGATAATGCCATTCAAAACCTCCAGACACTAGACCCAACCCAATTTGGTTTCATCAAGGGCAGGTCATGCCTACTCATCTTGATGGACTTCCTTGAGAATGTCACCAAAGCAATAGATGAGGGCAAAATGGATGACACTGCCTACCTTGACATGGCCAAGCCATTTGATACAATATCCCACTTTGGCATTTTTGACAAACTCAAGAGGTTAGATATAAACTCTTATGTCACTCGGTGGATAGACTCTGATAGACAGGACCCAGAAAGCTAGAATTGTGGAGTTCTCTACAAACAGGCAATTCACAAGTGGGGTCCCTCAGGTATTGGTCCTGGGACCACTCTGTTTTGGCATTTACTTCTCTAAAGTCACGGCCAAAGTCAAGGGCCTCTAGATGCCCAAATTTGCAGACAATTGCAAATTAGGAGCAGTCACAGAATCTCCCATCAACACTAATTTTCTCCATGAAGGGCTGACACAGACAAATAACTTATGTCAGAGCCGTGGACTAAAACTAAATACTATTGTCAGACCCCCACCCTGATGGACCTCTTGCATATCCACAAAACAAACAGCAGCAGAATTACAGATTCTGAAGACTTAACCCTTGCCTGTGATATTAATAGGACCTTCTGGAGAGATGGGTGTGTATCCCAGATACTACCCCTTTCTAGAGCAGGCTCCTCATCCATGTAAGCAGAGCTCCTCCTTAACCCAATTCAAGCGTAACTTGAACAACTGGATATTGATCAGGAAATTCATCCCTGGTTAGGCACTTATGTCTGTAATGGACATAGGCTGCTAGAAAATGATTCATCTCCCAAGCCCCTACTTATACTTATCAAGGGTACCAGAACTTGTCAGAGATTTGGGATGCCCAGCTAGGCTTAAAAAGTCCCTAGTAGTCATTAGGCTAGTACACACCTATGAACCCATGAACAACATGGAACCTACACAAAATACATTTAAAATAATTTTTTGGAGACATACAGAAGAATTCAAGTGCTAAGCAGGATTGTATGGCTGCCAAAAATAAATGCAAAAAGATATTTAATAGATGTGGGAATGGATAAGTAAAGGAGGACGCCTGCAGTCTCAGGTAGCGATAGAACTTTTTACAATGTATGACATATTTCCACAGTTTCATAGGTTTATAGTTATATACTAAGCTAATGTCCACCAGGGCTTTATAAATATAGCCATGCAATCCAACCCAATCATGCCCCTATTTATAATGGGGGTTTATTAGGAGGGCGTATTTTAGTTAAGAAGTTTGTAGAGGTTATACTGGGTATGTTAGTTTGGCCATTACTGTTTGACTCTGCCTTTCAGACACATGGGGGCCAGACCTGGTGTGAATTTACAATTTCACATCCAATGGTCAAGGTTATGTTTAAATAGTGTCAGGTATAGGTTCTGCCTCACATGGATGGGGAGCATGTTCCAGACTGTACGGATCTTCTGAGACACACATATGTCTCACCGACATATCTTATTTATGTCACTGGAAAAATTTAAATATTGATTTGCTATGCTTTTGAGACAATAATTCCCTTATTTCACTGACTGGCAACTTTTCAAAATCATTGAGTACATCTGGCATATCAGTAGAATTAAAATTAATGTGAAAATCCACTACTGGATAGTCTTTTATTACCAAGAACCACTTTTCTCTGTCAGCCACTTCATTGCCATCATTGTAAGTAAATGAAATCCGTGAAGATTCACTTAAAAGTTTTCTCTCCTGACAAACATGATGAAATGTGTTCTTTTCTATTACTGCACAGTTCTATCTGTTAAACTAGGACAGTCTAATTTTCCTGAATAACTTATGGCAATCTAAACAAATGTTTTAAGTCTTTTATCACTGTGAGAATAAGTTTCAACTATTTTAATAATACAATTTTTGAATGTTTTGATAAAATACCCACAAAGTTTATTTCTAAATCATTTTCCAATTGCCGCTGGTCACTTGAAAACAGTTGTGGGCCATTATTTTGTGCATGCCTTGCACAGTTCCTGATGCTAACCACCAAACCTTTTATTTATTTTATTTAAGAGGGTACCTTATTCAGTTATATAGGTCATTACAAACAGCTCTCTCTGGAAATGTTTGGGCATTTTTAAGAGTAGCGTGGACATTTATTATAGGAACAACTGTTTTGGTATAGTGGCAGGCTAGAATATCATTATTGCCTGTGCCTGAAATATTTGTTTGTATGTATGCCTCCTCCTCTGTCTTGGAATTAGTTTATAGATGTAACTAGAGTGTGAGTCTTTAAGCGCTAACATGGAGGTGGAAGCTCCCTATAAAAGTCAAAGTTGTGTTAGAAAATTTATTCTTATTTTGGGGTAAGAGTTTCTTGCATTCCTTGGGCTTTGTTCCAGTTCATAGAAATTACAGTAGGGCTTGTGAATTATAAAATAAAAAGAAAAGAAAAGAAAAAACATAAGCAGTCAGGACTTGTATGTTACAGGGAACGTATACATTTTCAATTTGAGAAAAACACCATGCATTTGGAAACACACACACACTCTCTCTCTCTCTCTCTCTCTATATATATATATATATATATGTGTGTGTGTGTGTGTGTGTGTGTGTGTGTGTGTGTGTGCCTGCGTGTTTTATTCAGTTATGAGTGAAGAAAATGAATTGTCTCAACCCTTTAAAACACTGAATGTTTCCTATTCAGTTGTTTCAAAACCATTGCAACAATATCAAGTACTATTAATTTTCTTTTGTCATAACTGAATTTAAGGTGATTATATTATTTGTACTGTCTTCCCAACAAATAATAGCTCAGCAGGAGAAAAATCTTTGTAAAGCAAATATCATCTTTCTTTTTGGCAAGATTATTTGTGCAGTACACACAAAGTAATAAATGAGGGACAGTTATGACTGAAGAGAAAAATGGTAAATATTTTAACACTTTGCTTAAATTGTAAAACTTCATTCCATTTTTTTTTTTCAAAAAACAACTAAGAAGCTGAAAGAAAAGTTTATGCATGTCTGCGTGAGCTTTTACAAAACCATTACTTTAGAGATGTAATATATTTCAATTTCACTTCAGTTGTTAGTGGCTGCAGTACTGGATTGGCATTAATTTAAGAACCACTATGCCATTTGTATAAAAAAACAAATTACCTTACAACCATTTTAATAAGATATACTCCAACTCCAAGCTTCTTATCATCTGGGATAAGATAGGATATCCTACCACTGCTGTTGGTGATTTCTGTGTCATAATAAACCCACCGGCCTGTTGGAGGCTGAGACATGATCAAGATGTCAACCTGGCAAATAGAAGGACATAAAATTATTAAATAAACATACATGTGCAGTGATATATTTTGAAATATCTTAACTTAGGTTCATTGGTGTATACCAGGCTTGTAATCACAAGGGCCTTTTTAAGATGATCTTCAAGAAAAAAGGGGAAAAATATGAAGGCAAGTAAACAGAGGTTTGATTATTCCTGTCAAGCCCTGAAGTACATTTCTTTTTTTGCCTCTTCCTCTCCAGTCTATACATTGTAAGTATACATTGTATTCTCCTGGTCTAGAATTGCAATACACAATTTAATCATTTTAATTGTTAAGCTAAATGTTTATTACATGGTTTAGTTTCATTTATATGGATATAGCTGCATATTTTTCTCTTGCATAGGTCTGATTGTTGTATTTACTGTTATGTATTATTCATCTTCCGGATCTACCCCAAACTATCCTATAAATGAGATTTTGTGTCCCGCTGACATTTCTGTTCATTAAATGCCAAACATGAAACAAAAAGCTAGCTTGGTAACTAACTAATCCACCAAAGAATGAAAGAATGAGAGAAGGAAACAAACAAATAATGAATAAAAACACAAGCAAGCAAGCCTGCAGTGCAAAATATGCCACTACAAGTGCAAAAAACGGTGTAATATGTCATGATTATGTATTTATAATTTTGTCAGAGGTGCAACAGGCGAATACTTAATTACAAAACAAAGGTAGCATGGCTGTAGCACAGCTGTACTAACAGCAGCAAGGTAGTAAAAGCATACAGTAAAATGAGATGAAATCCTCATTTTTTAAAGTGTAACACTCAAATGTTCATCATGTCTGTTAATGAGATCCTAAAACGCTAAATGATCCTGGGTTCTTGTGGCTAAGTATTAGCCCAATTAATTCCATATGCAAAATGGCAATGATTTCTTTCCATTCTTAGCTCTTGATTTCTACCTTTGTCCCTTAATGTGATCATAGGGAGTTTTGCATCTTTGTCCCTTCATGACGTGGTTGAGATGTTTAGTAACTAATTCACAGCAAGTTTTTGAAAGTGAAAACTTCAGATGCTTAATTCTATAATGCATTGCAAGCTTAGTTTCTCCAACTTCCTTTCATGTGCAAGCATCATTTCATCATTTAGTAGTTCTTTTCGGAATGGCAGCTCTCTGTTTAGTAGTTCTTTTTGGAATGACAGCTCTCTGGTCCTAATCTACATAAAGGCACAAGAAGCAAGGCCATTCATTTGTTCAATCTGCATTTTATACTGGAACACTGAATTCAGTTTCCATGTTCTTGCAATTGGCGTTACATTATCTCCCAGTGGATTACAACATGTAAAGACTGCACTAGTGCATTATCAGAACTGCCTATGAGCCCCCTCTGTCAGTAACTACAAACTTTTTTCCCTATTTGGATCACTAGAGTTTATGTCAGAAAAAAAAAAATAACAGAACAGAATCTCACACCTATTCTAAAGTACAATGGATGCCCTTCTCAAATGAAGTAATGTGCACTCATCTTCACAAATAAAGTCCTATACACTAATAAATACCCAGCATTAAACACCTCTTATAGGTAGTACACACCAAGCAGTTCACTTAAATCCTGTGACAAAGACCTCTTAGATGTACCCAAAGAATCATCCAAGATATGTGATAGAGCCTCCTTCAGCTTACTTACCCCAAACATAGAACAGTCTGTAATGTGATACAAGACAGATATCAGATAGAACAGTCTGTAATGTGATACAAGATAATTATCAGATTTCACAGCATTTAAAATGTAAGAATCTGATGATTAGACCACTTAGGTGTCCTAAATGCAGAATAACCTCATCAATTTATGGAGCCTACTTTAGAGTCAATGTCTGCAAAGTTTTTCTATAATCATTTTATTAACCTTGGTGCCCGCTTACTTGTACAGTTTCTAAACTGTCACTCATTCATTGTTATCTTTATGCCCACACAGTATACAGGGTGCTAAAGTTACTTCTAATCATCAAAGTATGCCACAAAGATATCACTACATTACAACAGGAAAGTTTGTTTCCTTTATCTTTTTGTCCTTATATATGGTGGATTTGGGTTACTGTGTTGTGGCATTTAGTCTATGACTACTAACAGCACTGTCTAATGATGTTTTGCTTTTTGTTATAATGTTTAAAATATTTTATATTTTTCTGTACTGCTTTTGGGTCTCCTGTGAAAATGGGTCAGGAACTGGTATTGGTGGCCTGGTAAACAAGGTGAAAGTATATAGACTGTCACCTCTGGGTGTCACTAGGCTTTCAGAATTGCCCATTCCACTCAGTACTGAAAGTCATTAGTTTCCCTGTCTTTCTGCATCATTTTGTATAACATTATTTATTTTCCACTAGGAGGATTTGCAGCCTGCAAAAGAAAATATTTTTTCAGTGCAGACAGTATATAGACTGTCACCTTTGGGTCCCACTAGATAAGCTGTTAAAACCATCTGCGCCACTGAGCTTTTAAGCCAGTGCTACTGCTAAAGGAAAAGGACACTTCATGTGTTAATGTATTTTAGGTTTGTTAAAGTCAACATACCTTGATATGTATGCTTTTCATACCCATGAGCAACTTTTTTAAACTTGCTCTGCTAGGTCTATATTAAAAGACTGAATGCTTAAAACAGCGGATGCTCTTCTATCGAACTGTAAAAACTGAAATTGCAAAATGTCGAAGGGATGGAACAGCAATTTTTTTCCCAGGGAAAAAAAAATCGTGATTCAAAAAAAAAAAGAATGTACAAACAAAATAAAGTGGGGGACTTCGCCAACCCCCCCCAACTTAAATATACCAACTCCGAGATTGCACCACAGTGGAGAAAACAGCAAAGTCCCGAAAATGACCCAGTGATTTTTCCCTGGGGAAAGAATCGCTGTTCCGTGGCTTCAACATTTTGCAGTTTTGCTTTTTACAATTAGAGAACATTCGCTGTTTTAAACATTCAATCTTCTAAAAGGAACCTGTTCTGCTCTACTTTCCCGCTGAGTTACTCATGTTATATTAGAAAAAAAAACTCATAGTTCTTTTGAACCATTTGTCGCTGTTTTTCTTGCACCAATACCTCCATCTGTGAGGGGCTCCTACCCCACTACTCTACCCTACCCTGCCCCACTTCCCACCTCCTCCTTAACTAAATTTATACTGCACATATCCCCTCCCCTTCCTCATTCCTATCCTGTCCTCCTCCTACTATCATAACCAATCCTTGCTACTATCTCATTATCCAATAGCATCCCTACTACTACCTCATTATCCAACAGCACAACAACCAGTCACAAAGAGCTCATCATTTTTCTGCATTATGTGCAGTCAACTGGTTAGAACTCCCACATCAGCTAACCCATGCACAACCTCTTCTTTCTCCTCAGTACTTCATCACTATCTCAGAAATTACCCTCTGTGCTCTCAAGACAAAAAAATCCTGCTTGAAATCTGTAAACCAAAAGAAAGTATGGACAAATTCTGTACTTATACTGCACAGATAAACTATGAAACTCTATCCAAATTCAGTCGGAGCAATATGCATTGAAGTCTCAAAGAATGTCTCACTAACTCATGGCAATACCCATGTACCTCTCGTGTATGATCTACATCAAGAAATACTTGATATTATTACTAACCTTTCATCATACTATGAATCTATACCCTTTCAACACATACTCTCTCCCCATTCTTAGGAACGATTTGTATCATCTCTTTTTTGATTATTCCTATCATAGTAGACTTCTAATACTTTTGTATATACTAATTACCACATTTTAGTGCAATTTTTTCTTGTATTATTACAACACTTATCTCTCTTCATGTTTTATTCTATGTATTCCACTGTCAAATTTTATGTATATATGTTTTTAATTACATCTATGCTACTGTTATATTTAAGCAATAACCAATGATGTTGGTGTGGTATATTAAGATTTACTCACAGCTGGTGTGGTTTAATTATGAGGGTGAAGCCCGAATGATTAAATAAAACCAACCGTCGGTAAATCTTAATATACCACACCATGGAGTTGGTTATTCCTATTATACAATGACATTATTTAAGAAAAAAAATACTTACTTTTCTTAAATAATGTCTTTGTAAAACAGCGCTGTGTTGTCCTTCCATGGTTGGTAATATCCTGTAGCCTTTTTTTGATGTACTGCACATGCTTATGGAACTTGCATTCCCACACATACCCAGTACATCAGTGCTCTGGAAAGGAAGCAACAGAGAAAAGAAGGTATCTGTTGCTCCTTTTTTGTTTTCTTTTTTTAATAAAAAAAAGTTTCGGACAGTTTAGGGGTAGGAGAGAGACAGAATGGAGGAAATACAAGGAAAATCAGGTATGTGTCTTTAGTTTTGAATAACGCACCTGATTTTCATAGTATTTTCTCCGTTCTGTCTCTCTGTTACATCTGGAGTCCGGATTACAGATTTATTTTTGTATTTTTGTTAAAAAAAATAAATAAACTTACAGTATATAGCAATGGAAAAAAGTCCAGGCAACAGGAACTTTTTCCATTGGTATATGCTAGGATTTACAACGGGCATGCTGATTGGGATGACCAATCAGCGTGCTCGTTTTTGAATATTAAAAACCAGTCATTGTATAATTGACATTATTTAACTCTCTGGAGCTTTTCTCCCTGGGCCACTGCTGAAAATGAGCTATTAGCCAGATAGTAAATAAATATCTTTTTAACACTTTTATTAAATTATCACTTAAGACATAGGCACATATACTTAATAGAAAACAAACCACGTTAACATTGTTTTAATTTACATACATTACATATGTTTTCTTTCTTTATAATGACTGTCAGTTTGTCCATTACATAAACCACTCCCTCCCTGCCTTCCCTTAAATCTCTCTCCATCTCCTGAGCACTATTTTGCATGTATTGCTCCCACAGTTTCCATTTATTTCAATGTAATGTGCTCCTTCCCTTTTCTAAAGATCCCACTACCAGTTCTTTTATCTCTTTTACAATATTCATATATAGCTGCTTTAGATTTTGATTACAATTTTCTAGTAATTGCTTTTTGTCAGTCAATAGAATTCAATTCAACAAGACCTTACTATGCCTAGGCATGTGCCTTAGCTGAAAATAATCAATTCATTAGTTATAGCAATATGCTCCTCCAATGTTTCTGATGGAGTTCTCTGAAAGGAATTTTTAAATCTGCCAACTATTACTTTCCCAAAAATCATGTACCCAGTTACCTCTTTCTTTTCCATCACACCTCCAACATTAACCATCTATGTGAAGAAAAATTCTTTAAAACCTGCTTGGGATATAAAAATACCCAAATATATTCTATAGTCTTAGCAAGATTGCTGTTGCTCATTTTTATAAAGACTGAAAATAAATATATATTTTTAGAAATACTGAAATCTCTTTTCCACTGTCCCCTGCTAAACACCTGTCCAAATTTAAACTGGCTTGGTTCAATAAGGCATCACATTTACAAAATAAGAATAACAAATAAATAAATGCACATCATTTTCATTTACAAATATCTGAAAAAAGCATTTGTTTCAGTTGATGACAAAAAGTTACATGTTACAGAAGACAGACCTATGAAAGAGAAATTAATCCTAGATGTGTGTGTATACAGACACACACACACACACACACACACACACACACACACACACACACACACACACACACACACACACACACACACAAAACCAATCTGAAGGATGAATATTTTAGGATGTGAGAAGAAACCAGACATCCCAGTGGAAAAAGAAACATGGACACATTGAAAAAATGGAGACTCCTCATGGATGAGATTCCTACTAGGAACTGTACCATATAACCAAGGACTGTGAAGCAGTAATGTTAGTTTCTCTACCGCAGTAATTATTCAACTGCATGATAGCAATAAGCATCAGCTATTTATGGTCTGAATTTTTGGGTTCATAACTGTATACTAGGCTAATAACCACTGGGGCATTTATGACCCTAACCAAACATCCCAAATATATCCCACTAGTTTATGTGCTGTAGGGTTATTTTAAGGGGAATATGTAAGTTACGGCAAAATTTCCCTGTTGTCTCTGCCTATTAGAGAGACAGGTGCTAGACCTGGGGTGCATTTCTGATTTCCCATCCACTGACCCATGTTTCTTTGAATAGGGTTAGGGAAGACCTCTCCTTCACATGGATGGGGAGTCTGTTCCAAGGGAGGAGAATTCACTGAGTCACAATACCTGGCCATCCAATATGTCCGATTTATGTTGCAAGCAGATTTTAAATACTGATTCTAATGCTATTCATTTTGCAGATATGCAAAAGGTCCATCAGAGTGGGATCCAAGGATGTCTTGTATACTAGGCATAGATTGCCTCTCAACAGTCAGTAGGAAATAGAGTATAGAGATAGGGCTTTGAGGTGATCTGCATAGGACCCTGCATTCTTTTAATGAGGAACCTCTGAGGACATTCCAGTTGTTATATATGCCTGGTCAGGTGTATCCTAAAGGGGGTGTTGTAGTCAATGATGGGCCTGATGAGTCCAGAATACAGTGGAATGATGACTTCCTTGGACCTAGATGCTATGCCCTTGCTTATAAGTTGAGAAACATAGAACAAATGCCTTACTTAGGCAGATGTTTGTCAAATCCAGGTTGCTGTCAATATATGTACCCAAATCTCTGACTACTGGCTTGATTCTTAGTGGTGTGCTATTGGTGAGGTAATTTCCTAGGGTGTTTGACTTCCCAGTATTGAATTTTAAGCTGAGGCTTTGGCATCAGTCATTTATCTGTGTTAGCTTTTCCTGTAGGGTGTAAGTGTCTTGGAGGGATTCTATGGCTGCTCCTAGTTTGCAGTCAGATAGAGGACTTTGACATTTGTCTTGACTTCTGAGAAGTAGATGTCAAAAAGGGGAAGACCGAGCAAAGAGCCCTATAGAACTCCTCCAGTGACCAGACTCTATGTGGAGGTGGTCTCCCTTATCCTTTCTTTTTGGGTCCTATCTGAGTGCCAGATGGCTATTAAGTGTGTTTATGCATATACCTATGAGTTTGTTTATAATGCCTGAGTGGGATATTCTATCAAATGTCTTAGCCAGGTCAAGGTAGACAGTATGTACCAATTTGCTCTTATCCATTATTTTGGTGGCCTTCTCAAAAAGGTTCAGCAGCTGCACTGGCATGATCTGCCCTTGATGAAACAAAACTGGGTTGGATCCAGAGTTTGAAGGTTTTGTATGTCCTTCTTAATCATTTCCACGACTATTCTTTTCATGGCTTTGCACATGAAACTAGTCAGACTTATGGGTTTGTAGTTCCAGGGGTCTGTTGATGGCCCACTGTTGTGCAGAGGATGACTGTTACACTTCTCCATTCATGAGGCACAATGCTTGTCTGGAGACTATGGTTAAACACTGACTCCAGTTGTCCCAATAGGTCATGTTTTAAGCTAGTTAGGAAGTAACTCGGGATATTATTTGGGCCCATCCATGCAATGTTTTTGGCCTTAAAGAGCTCATCTAGGACCTGCTCCCCAGTGATAGTTAGGGGGTGAGTATTTTATGTATTTCCTGGGGGTCAGTCAGGGTGGTAAAACTGTGGCTGAAGTTTCAGCCAGCAGACTTGCTGCATGTTTAAGCTTCATGTAGGTTATTCCATTTACAATAATTTCTGCCCACTGCTAGGTTCTGCCTTTGAGGTTTCAGACATAACTAAAAAAGTCCTGTGGTTGTCTTTTCTATGGGAGGCTATCTTTACCTCAAAACTGGCTTTAGTAGACTTAATTTGACCACTTTGTTGATTGTTTAGATTGATGAGAATTTTTTATCATGCTGGGCATAGCACTTCCTAATTTTGAATAGGTATTAGAATCTGATTTCCCCTTTTATGCTTGAATGAATCTATCTTAGCTATAATATTTTTCTTTTGTTTGTACAACCTGTTTATGTTTGGATTTCACATGGTTTGTTTGTTTTTTTGCGCTAGTTTTGGACTTGTTTCTGGTAGGCACTGCTATCTCTATGCATTTATTGACATTATTGTAGAGGGTTTCTTTGAATAATTCCACATAGACAGCTGTGTTAACAGGGTTTTGGAGGGTCTTGAAAGTTTGACAGGTTATCACTTAGTAGTAGGACGTTTACCTTAGACTAGTTCCTAAAGGTTACATGGTTAGATGGGCTCACAGAAAAGATTTTTATTTTGAAGGAGACTGCTCTGAGGTCTGATCTTACCAGACAGGACATGAGAGTAAAGCTTTCTCCCATGTTTTTGAGTAACAAGCTGAGGATGTTTGCACCTCTTGTGGATGCATGGAACTATCTGGTTGAAGGTGTTTTGTGCTTACAAAGTCCAGGAATCTCTGGGCCTTTAAGTTTGGGACTATATAATTATTGCAGTTTATACTGGAGTAATCGAAGTTGCCCCATGAACATAATATTAGGTTAAATGGTGAGGGCCTCCAGTAAGTCCAAGTATGAGTTATTGTTTTTTGGGCCATTGAAGGTGACCTATAGCTTGTAAGGATATGATATGGAACCTTGGCTGAGAAAATCTCTACATAGAGAATTTCAGGTGAGTCATCCTGCTTGCCTAGTCTAGAGGTGAGTTTGTTGTTGATATAGATTGTTACAACTCCACCTCTGGTCCCTGCCTGTGCACTAGCTGGCCTGAATGAGTAGAAGACATTGTAGTCCTGCACTGCTGGAGTGCTTTCCATGGCTCTAAACCATGTCTCAGTAACTGCACAGATGTCCACATTCTCCAGGGGGAAAAGAGCTTGAAGGAGTGAAATTTCTTGTTTTGGTTCCTGGAATTGAGCAGTAACACAGTTAGATTGCATTAGGTTGGTTTTGCTATGTTGAAAGGTTTGTCTGTTTGGCATTTCCTAAAAAAGGCACTGTAGGGCACAATATTTTAGCTAAAATTCAAAAGCTTAGAAGGGAGTTACTTTTATTTTCATCTTAACTGATAAATTTTGCAATTTCCCCAAAACACTTTATTAAACTTATTTGTGTAAATTCTTGCTAATTTATGTGTTTTCTATGCAAATTAGGTTGACTTTCACTTATCTATATGAATTTCAGTAATAAATAAGTGCATATGTCAACAGACTCACATAACTAGACCCCAGGTAGTATGCCAGATATGGGAATCATGTGTGCTGACCAGCAATGGACCACGTTGACCTCAGGAATATGCAAACCAGTCTAATATATCTCACATTTCCCTATTCATAGAAAAGGGCAAATGGAGACAACAATATTTAGGTCACATAATCATGAAGCATAATCCATGCCCATCCTGCATACTGTGACTTACCTTATCACCTCAAAACTTAGTACTTTGTATTATAGCAAAGTATCAGTAATAGAAGTATTTATTTATAAAGTAAAAGAAAATAAAAACATTATTTACTGATGCAAAACTTAAACAGGCATGCTTACAAAAATAAGTAATGTATGACCTTAAAATCAGTTGTAAAATAAAGATAACATTACTGTGCAGAAGTAAAAATACATTTAAACAAATGAAAAAATAATGATTTAATAATGGACTTTCATTTGACATACGGAAAACAATGAAAAAAACTATTCTTTTAAAAATATATATACCTCTGTGACAAAGCAGTTTAGTAAAGCCACACTTTTGAATAATAGAAGTTCCATACTTAATTACCCTGCATGGTAGATAAGATTTGTTATTGTGATGTCACACCCCAGAGGGTGTGTTTCCACCCCTGTGAAAAACATTCTTCACTTTGATACTGGTACTTTAAAAGACGACATCATCTGTAAAGGCATGAGGCCATTCTCCAAGGTAGTCTGATAAGGAGACCAAAATCATAGTCTACCTCTTGGAGAACTACTACTTGGACAAGGCTGAAAGAGCTGACCGTGGCACTGATTGGAAAAGGTTAATATTTGGCAAGAGTTGGGTGTGCACCTGACATCCCTGACAGGGATTATTTGCTCTGTGTACCAGTGCTGCCACATGTATAATGACTTGCAGAAGCACAGGCCTGACCAGCTTGCTGAGTGGATAGACTGGGTGAGGTGGAGAAGACCAGAGTTCTACAGTAAGTATTTTTACATATTAGTTTTAAGTCTTACCTAAAAATGTTTTATAAACATGCTAGATAAATACTGCATAAATTCAGGTAAATGCAAGAAGAAATGTATATAAATATGTATCTATATGTAATCTAAAGGTATGGGTAGAAATAAAGATACTTTCTCTTTTTATGTATATTTCAAGTATAAATCCAGAATTAACACAGTCATAAACATCATTAAAAAAGTAATTTGTTTTTGGAAATGCATCTGTATACAAATATAGCATGTTTATGTGCAGACATGCTTTTGTGTTGAAATAGAAATGTATTTATACAAGTAAAAAAATATGCAATTATACATATATAAAAGTGTAAGATACATATGCATGTGTGTGTGTGTATATATATATATATATATATATATATATATATATATATATATATATATATATATATTGCACAAACTGCTAAGAGCATATTTGCTTTGCACATAATTTAATATACTGTGGCTATTAGCTCATTACTTATTTATACTAAAGGCAGTTGAGTTTAAAAAGTTCTCTGGTTTATGTAGGCCACAAACTATTTATTAATAGGATAATTGTATAAGATAATCATTTCTTCCAAAGTATTAACTGCATGTGCAAGATAACTAATCTCATTTAGGCACCACACCCTAGGCAGGGTTGTGGGTTAGAATAGCTACTGAATGATCAGTACAATATTTAGTGATAACTGTACTGTTCAATGCCTTACTTTCAGAATTTAAAAGTGTGTTACTTCAACAACTTTATGTGATCTAACTTAAAAATGTAGATAAGGTTAGGAATGCATAGTACAAAGCAATAATCTTAATAGAAATACTTGTAAAAGTTGAAGAAAGTACCGGAGACAAGCTGTGCACAAATAATAAATGTAACAATTTGACGGCACTGAAAATTTCCTTGTAGTTCAACTTGCAGTAAACAAGAATAGCATTACAAATGGATTCAGCAGAAATACTTTATGAAAATTCTGTGCTTTGGTGATTTTATAGTTAGTAAATGTAAGTATATAAGAGAAATGCTTTCAGTATAAATGCATACAGAAATAAGTTCACAGATTCAGTTCATGTAGAAGAATAATGTCCATGTTTTGCTGATTAATAAATGTAATCATATGAAAGATTTGAACACAGCTATGATAGGTAAGAAACCATCCTCTGTGTTTCCTATATGTAGCAGAATACAAGATCCCATACAACAAATCATTGGAGACAAAATGGTTGAAAAGACTGACCTACACTGCTCATGAGTATGCAAACATAACTGAGAAATAAATGTTCATTTGAAAAAAAAAGTGTTGAGTAATACCTGAATTTTTCTCTTTTTATGTATATTTCAAGTATAAATCCAGAATGAACACAGTCATAAACATCATTAAAAAAGTAATTTGTTTTTGGTATACAACTGCAGCACAATCCATATCAGCCTGAAATGTTAAACACGTTACACCAGCTTATCTCCTTAGTATCCATAGATTATCAATGTACAAATCACCACCACTTGATATCATTATACTGATTGTTCACATTTCCAGTACCATTTTATATTTTTTTCTGAACAAAAATTTATTAAAAATAAGAAATTACTGTTAGTAAAGATTGTACTGATGCATTACAAGTGAATTTGTTGTCTCCATTTCTTGCTTGTCATTCTACTCTCTAGTTTTAATTATGCATTACTTTGTGTTTCTGTTTGTCTTTTTACTGCCATTTAGAATATTTTTCTACAGGGGCAGAATCCCTAGAAACAGCACAGCCATGCTTTTCCCAGGTCAGGGAACACCCTCTGCCTTTCCAGGGATGTCTTCACAGGGTTGGGGCAGTGACACCATTCCTATAGGCATCCTGGCATGTGACATTCTGGAAAACCACACTGACTGTAAGCTTTGGGACTTGATTAAAGATGTGGTGGAAAGACATCTTTGTCTGGTCCTGGATGCTGTTCAGTAGGTTCAAGATCACCAGAAACATACTAACCCTCCTATCCCCTCCCCTCCAGCACTACCCTTTTGATATGTTCCTTCTGTGTCCCCCTCTTTGTTAAGTCTCCTATCTTATCCTTACCAGTCAGGATACCCCCATAAGGACACCCCTAAAGAAAATATATAATCCTCTTTTATCTTTTTTAAAATGTAATGAAAATAATTGTGTTGCATGTCACTTGCCTAAAATAATTCATCCATGCTTTTGCTTAGACTTATAGGTCCATAATTCTTGAATACTTCTAAAATGATATGAACACATATTTTCGCATAGTATTTTACGCCTACTTAAGTATTAACTTCAGCAGGTTTATGCATTTAATGAAAGAGGATATTTTTTACCAAAAGATTTCATATTTAATTATTCAGTGTGATAAACATTTGATTAGTATATTTGCATACAGGTGTAGTGGTTCTCTTTGTGAATAACCACTACACAGGTGCAAACGTCGAGACTATGAATACCGCCCTAAATCTGTCTTTGTATTTATGTTGCATGTGTAGGTAATTTACAAATACTTTTGAACATATTTATATCATGATTTATTGCCAAATTAGCCACAGAAAAAAAGATTTATCTGCTTTTTTCCCCAGATGACTATCTCTTTCATTCTCAAAATCTATCAATTTAATTTATAATTCATCCAACCAGCTATGTTCATCCAAATCCCCTATTGCTTTATTAGCAAACGTAATTGATAATAAAATATTGTCATCTGTTTGAATTGCCTCATGTAGTTGGATTAAATCAGTCTGAGCTGCTGAAATAATTGAATTTTTAATCTTTGGGAAAGGGCAAATTTGACTGCCATCAGGTACACCTGCTTTGTTTTCCTTAAAATTTTCTGTAGTAGTTCCACACCTAAAGCAGCCTTTACATTTGACTAAATATCCTATTGTTAACTAAAGCTTTAAACAAAATTCATCCATAATTTCCATTACTAAATACTCTACCCCACTCAACCCCACAAAGCCCACACCCATAACATGCAAAAATGCAAAAACACATCTTTGCATCTTCACATTGACATGAAGTACATCGGCTCATTCATGTCTGCTCATGGGGTGGACTATTTTTAGTATAACACATTCATAAACAAGTGAACACACTCCCATGACTGACTGGAGCTTCAGTATTGCCACTTACCATATAGTTGTTTCAAAAACAGTTGAAGAACAGCTGCCAGTTATCTCTTGTGTCTTTAAAAGTACATTCAGGAGAAAAGGTAATGAAATAGCAGTCCAGGAAACAAATTCAGCGCTAGCAAGAACAGTCCCCAATTATCTCTTGTGTTTTTAAAAGGACATTCAAGAGAAAAGGTAATACAACAATAGTTGAGGAAACAAATGCAGTTCTATCAATGCCCTTTTAGAAAGAACTTTTCAAGTAGATTAGGGTATTAATCAAGAATGCCATTGGTAAAATTCCCTTAAAGATGTCTTTTGTGCTGTACAACCAGTTATTACATTAACTTTTTATTTAGATTCAGATTTGACAAGAGTGCCCCTGATGTCTAGTGTGACATAAATGCATACATACATAAACACATGCACACAGAAATACACACACTCACCCAACACCACTCACACCTATGCATGCATGCAATAACATCAATAGAAACACTTACCCATTCCCCCTGCACACAGTAACTCACACCTTAACAAACCATGAAAAATAAAACTGATAAATAAAATAAAAAAAGCAAATAGGTACACATGCTGATACAACTGAAGTTTATTTAGCGCTTTCGTTGGTAGTCAACTCTTAGACTTCTTCAGAATAACAAAAATTTGAAAAACACATCATTAAATACATTTAAAACAATCACGCTCCCCTTTTATGCAAAATGATTGGCTAGTCATTTAATTATCAAATTCTCTCAATTACTATTAAAAGGTGACAACAACACTAAAAAAAATCTAAAAAAATTCTATGTAAATGTCAAAGACAGTATCTTGAAAATATGAAATGTAAAACAGAAATACATACATACATATATATATATATATATATATATATATATATATATATATATATATATATAATGACAACATAAACAAAATATACTGAATGATTTAATGACTGAAATTATAATTTTCAATATTAAATGATCACATAATAATTCTGCTTTTAATTTCAAAAGGCTAGAGATGGACACCATATCATTCAATCCTGGTGGATGAATGGTGTCACATCTCAACTGCCATACTAATTCTCTGTATTCAAGGAATGCCCCCCCCCCACCATGGTTCACTACTTGCTCAATAGCCCTAAATTTAAACTTATGATTCGGAAATTCTACAATATGTTTAGGTAGGGCGTTATTTGTATTCTCCTTCCGTATGTCATACAAGTGTTGTTAAATACGTTTACTGAAACTATTAATAGTGTTGCCTACGGAGAAGTGTCCACAATGTTGGCAAATAGCTACATAAACTAAACATTTACTAACACAGTTTAACCTCTGTTTAAGGGTCACCTTATCATAACCCTTGATATATATAATATCATCCTCAATAATAGAAGGGCATTGGGAACAATGTCCACATTTTTTCATATGTCCTTTAAACTCCCCCGCCATGTTTCTTTCTAACAAGTTCTTAATAGACGAGTTTTTCTTGTATACTATTAATGTTTTTTCACCAATTTTGTTGGTAATTTCATGTTCACTACCAAACAGTGGCCTGTTGTTAATAATAATTTCTCTTATGTTGAAATATAGGGGGCTGTAAGAAAGTAGCATGGCATTACTAAAGAACTTGGTCTCTCCAACATTTTGTTCAGTCGTTAACCTCTGTTCATCTTCTGACACTCCTAGTAGAGAAAAAAAGTGTCCATCAAATTTCTTTCTGACTACCTCATCTAGTATTGGGTCAATAAATTGTTCCGGGTAACCCCTCCTAACAAGCATATTCTTCAAAAAGTCCACCTCCTTCTGAAACATGATGTAGTCACTGACCATCCTAGCCAACCTAACCTCTTGCCCTTTTACTAATGATCTTTTTTGATGCGTGGGGTGACTGCTATCAAAATGCAGCAATGCATTTGAATAGGTTGGCTTTCTGCATAATGTTGACGTAAATGTATGATTGACCCTGTCCTTATAGATAGAAATAGCCAGAAAATGAATCACTTCCTCATTAGTTTCCATGGTAAACTGTAAAAAACTCGTACTAGAATTTACAAATGCAAAAAATTCTCCCAATATTTCATAAGACCCATCCCAGAAAATGAGAATATTGTCAAGGTAATGCCCATAAAATTTACAATACTGAAAAAATTCAGAGTTGAAGACAACAGTGGTTTCCCACTGGGCTAGGACAATATTAGCAAACAAGGGGGTGCAAGCTGCCCCCATGGCAACACCCGTTCTCTGTCTAAATAACTGCCCCTCAAAGTTAATAAAATTGTTTTTAAGAATAACTTCCATTATTGTTTTAAACATCATGATCCTAGAGTGACTAAAATTAGTGTTAGTACAAAGAAAATCATAGAACATCGTGATACTTTCATTATGAGGAATTACTGTAAATAAATCCTTAACATCGATTGTAACCAAAATAAGATGGTCAGAATAAAGTTTGCTATGAATTTTCTTAAGGCAGTCCCAAGAGTCCTTTAAAATATGCAAATGTTTGTTTAAGGAGGTCTTGAGGTGAAAGTCAATGAACTTAGCCAATGTAAAGGTCTTTGATGCTTTAGCATCCAGAATGGGTCTTGGGACTGCCTTAAGAAAAATTCAACAAATAATGCCCTATCTAAACATATTAAAGAATTTCTGAATCATCAGTTTAAATTTAGTGCTATTGAGCAAGTAGTGAACCATGGTAGAGGGGGGGCCCATAGAGTTACTCCACCCCCCACCCCCCACACACACACACACAATAAAACCCCAGAAATGAGATTTTGGTGATGGCCTGTAGCACTATTCATTACTTCCAGACTCTGATGTGGACTTAGAGTTTACCCTATGTTTCCTTTTTTCTTTCCCTTTTTTGCCCAAGAGTTCAACTAGCTTGGTATCTGCTTTGCCTGTAACATGATGAACACGAAGATTGGTAGTATCCCAGCTCATTTCCAAGGATATTGTTTAAGTGCTTAGTGAAAAGAATCAGTTCTTGTCTGGTATGGATTTTGTTATGGAGTTTGTTTCACTGCAAACACAAATGACTATGGCTTTGACTAAGTTATAATTTCCTGATTATCAGCTATCTCCATGGCATAGATGGATGAAGCCTGAATATGACTATGTCCATCTAGATTTGGATAAAGGCCCAAGTGTTGGCGGTGCTGGCTGGCTGGGTGGGTTGGGGTAGGAGTGCCTTACTACAGGGGGAAAGCATATTGGTGTTAATCAACTAAGGTCAGAAATGTGCTCTATCTGAAAGAGTTTACATTACCAGTGCCAGTGTACTACAATCAGAATGTTTGTTTAACTCTGCCAAGTATTAGAAACAATAAATTAGTACATATGTGGAAACACATGTCATCATGTCACTGGGCTGTTACAACACATCCAAAGCTGCACTTGTCAGCAACCAATGGGAATCGAGGTTAAACTAGCAGTATTCCTGATGACTACCTGAATGTCAGCCCCTAGTGAAGGCAAACGGGTGGGCAGCAAATAAATAAAATTTTATCTTGCTTAGACATCTAACATCGAAGTACATTGGTAGAGCAACATTATCTTGTGCATCCTAAAAAGATATTCTTTTTTCCTGTCACCTTTAAAAGAGAAATATATAATTTTCTGCTGAAAAGTAAACCTTGTATTGAAAAAAAAAAAAAAAAAATATATATATATATATATATATATATATATATATATGGAAAACAATCTCTATACCTTTTATCTCCGGTTTTATAAAACAAAGGAGAACGTTCTGGTAGTCTAACTGGGGACCTATTCACTGGTCCATGAGGTCCTAGTCCCTTCCAATCCAGCTAAAGATACCACTACTATTACAGCATTTGTATTTCAGTTGTTAGGATGATGGATATGGGCTTAAATATCATGTTTTATTATGCTTCTCATTTATCTCATTGCAGCACTCCATTAAGTTAACAATTCCATCATGAGTAAATGCCAATGAATTTGTCTGGCACGGTACTGCAATTGTTTTCTTACTATTACTTAGGCAGCTTGCACAGAATGATACAAGAGAGGAATGCATCTGAAAATCTTGACATCCTGTATGGCAGCAAGGTGCAGCCTTATTACTGACCCACTCTTTCTTCAAGGTTCTGTAATTAGTACATACCACAGGATGGCATGGGTTGAGTTGGCATAATTATGCTGAGAGCACTTTGCTTTTATACTCATTTGTTTCACTTTTGCAAGCATCATAGAGCTTGTAGACGTATATTTTATTAGGCAAATATGCCTGGACTATGTAGAAGTGGCTGAATGCCATCCCAGTTATAATCAAGATAATAAAAAAGGTATGCTATATGAAGAGGAATGCCAATTACTCATGTCTGCATAGTAATGACAGTCTATTCTGTATTTGTTTGGTAGTGAGTGGACATTTAAGATCTAGATATCTCAAAGCTCCAATCCTTTTTTCCACATATGATAAATGTTCTGGGGATAAAGCTTCTTATTCTTGTAGATGACATGAAGATGGTTAGCATACTCTTATTTTATGTAGGAGAGGCTGAATTTCAGTGATGGTCAGCACATGAATCTGTCTGCTAATGAGCTTTTTATGTCTACAGCTAACACAAAATGTAGCAGCTGGATTTCTGACTGGGCTGACTGCTTAGGATACAGAAAGAGTGAGTGAGTGAGTGAGTGAGTGAGTGAGTGAGTGAGTGAGTGAGTGAGTGAGTGAGTGAGTGAGTGAGTGAGTGAGTGAGTGAGTGAGTGTATGGGGCAGTGACCACACACTGCTACTGCGCCACAGCCAAACTTACTGTATTACCTTATGTATCCCCTGAAAAGAGGTCATTAGCTAGAAGGACTAATTTAATCAGCAGAACAACAAAAGGCAACTAAATGAATGACTGAGTTACTGAATAAATGAATGAATCAATCAATCTCCTTGTTTATAAGTAAAATCTAATAGACTTGCTGGCATTCCATTTCCAGTGGAATGGATTATATGAAATTAGGATTAACTGTGTTAAACAATTATTTTAAGATTGTTTTACTACCTTACTTCCATGTATAAAATAACTGCAATTTTTCTTTACTGCTTTCTATATAAATACCTCTGTGCTTAGCTTTGCTCTGTGCATGTATAAAATTTCAGTTTACTGCATGCTACTTTACTAAATTACATTCTGTACTGTAACGTTTGCTCTTTTGAGCTTTGACCATGGCTGAAAAGGGGTCAGTAGACCAGCTCACTAACCAGGTTATGAATTCATTTATAAATAACTAAACACATAAATAAATAAAACAACCTTGCTTACTAACCGTGTCTTCAAATAGTAAATAAGTCAATAAATAAATAGAATAAAATAAAATAAACTCAGATCTCAGAAATTAACCTGTGTTAGTCCTGTTGGAGAAATGGCATCATGTTTTTTTGTTTTTTATCTGAGACGAAAATAAAAATCCCACAGGCTTTGGAGAAAACATAATAAACTATGATAACTAATTCTCTTTTTTAGCTTTTTAACAGTGCAATGAGAAAATGTGTTGCAGTAATGCAACCAAGTGAAAATTATTATGGGACAGTATTTTATATAAAAATAATATGAATCTCTGTTTTTGTTCATTAATTTGATTGATGTTTCTGTCATAGCATGATTGATAGCACTGATATTCGAAAGGATGATACCTGATGCACTGAGTTCTGTAATCAACTGCTGAGAGATGTTCCCTTTGTGACTCGCAGTGTTATTTAAACTTTGTTTAAACTCAGTATTTCCATACTGGTGATTAAATAATGGAAAAGCTATATTTGGGCTGCCTGGAAACCACTGCAATTATTTATAATCACTGCAATTAAGTTGAATTTAGCATAATGGAACTGTATTTGGGTTTCTAATAAATTTGTTTGCTTTTGTTTTTTTGGTACTATCAAAAAATGCACTTTGAGAAATATTTATTTTCTGGAACACTATCTCACTAATTAGGACAAAATGAGGTTCTGTAAGAAACTACATTTTTAGCTAAAGTTAACTTGTAATGTTATTATTATACTTGCTTAATGGATAACAATTATTTTATATAACTAATTTTAAACAGATTTTATTTTGTTGTGCTCTGTTTAATGCAGGCGCTATTGCTCATTAATCATAATATAATAATGACCTTGCCTCTTGCAAAAGGTGAGATTCACTGACACCCTGTACTGCATACCAAACCTAACACGAAAGGTATTACACACATAACACTGACGTGCTGTTTAGGAAAATAATTGTTCATCTGTCAGTAGACATTCACTATATTTTATTGTGGCATAAACCTATGGTATTCATTTCAACAGTGTACTGAGATCCTCCTTAACACATACATTGTTCCTTGTTGCATCAGGCAGTTCAGACTGCAACATGCTACTGTATACCCTACAACTTAACAGAGCTTGACTGCTTGGAATAGGAGCACAGGGTCATAATGCCCTGGGTTCTATTATTACTATGGCAGGGCTGCTGTACAGAAGCACACAAGATATGGTGAGTGGGTTCAGACATGTGCTGAAGGTTCATAGCAGTCAGCATTGTACATGTGTTGGGTGTTTTGGGGTTATAATAATGGTGCACATGTATACCATACCTCTCAACTGTCCAAACATTTGGAGAACATCAAGATTTTTGCCTCATATTTTTGGCCTGTTCATCATAAAATGTGTGGTTTTCTGGCAAGTCATCAAGGATTGAAGTCACTAAATATTACCAAGTAATGGTAGACATTTGAGTTTCAGATGCCATATCCTTCAGAAAATACATAATACTACAAAACCTGTTATTCTAACAACTTTCTAAGTTTATAGGAACAATATTTAAAATCTGTCCCTTTTATTGGGTCTTTGTCCCCCAGTTATTTCTGGCTTTGCCAGAAGTTGATAGGCATGGTGTATACTACCTATATACACACTGCCATCTGGCAGTAAATTGCACCTTACTCTTTGCAGGAGCGAACCACTAGCTGAAGTAGACTGCAGTGAGCTACACAGTTTAGAAGGTTATTAAAAAAACAGTGTGTTATGTATGTACTCACTACTTCTCATATGCACGTCTGCTGAGCTTAGCTCTTTGTGATTGATTCCCAAAAGTAAAAAAAACATGCTACATTAAAGACCTAAACTCTACTGATTACTGTCACTACAGGCCACTGGTGGCTGTGGGAGCAGACTTTGGCTGTAAAACAGTAGTTGCAGCTGTACATGATTATATGGCAAAAAGAAAAAAATATATTTGAGTTACATATGCATGCAGGTGTGTGGGAGCATAACCGGTGCTCCTACAGCAGCACAGAAGACTTTCTTCTGCTAATACATCTCTGCAATTGTGATTTAATACAATATCTACAGACAGCCCTGGCACTGTTTACAATTGCTTCTGAATTGCATTATCAGCCTTATTTATGCTGCATAGCTCAATAACAGTTTAAAAATGCCAGGGGTTATGCTGCTGAGTCCCAGAAGGAGCAGAATGAATTATCGGAAATCAAGCCTTAGATATACTAAGTCTGAAATTACCATTTCTTGCAATATTCCTTTTTCTCTGAAGTTTGGCTATCTCAAAAAAAAAATCTATATAAAACTGCAGGGGTTCTTGTTCCCCACACTGTTAAAAGCTAAATGTTTAAAGAAGAAGAGGAATGTCTGATATTTATTCGTCTGTATTTTTAGTTTTTTTTTCTGGTATTCTGGGACTCGGCATTGAGAGTCCCAACATTTCAATAGGGAGCTTTTGCATATATATTGTTCAGCAGCAACCTACTTTGCGCACAGCAACATAACTTGAGCAAACTTATTAAACTTTTGTGAATCCGGACTTTACCTTTTCCACTTTAAGCATTATGCAAAAAGGCTCATGACTTTGCATTTGACTTTGAGCTAATATCACGCCACAAATGTGCTGAATATTTTGATAAAACTACAGGTCCTTGATCTTTGTTTAGGAGGTGATTATCTGCCTAGTTTCTTTTATCTTTACCCTCAGTAGAATTTGAGCTTTGCCTTTGACATCAGTCTGTTTGTTTCACACCTAAGAGAAAATGGCATTTGGTGACATGGAAGTCTTTGCAGGCCTTCCTAAGTGTGCAGGCTGCCTTCTCGGTCCAGATTTGATATAGGCCTTTAATGATGATTACCTATCTAATGGATCTGTTTGTCATGAATCAAGCTTCTTTTGCTTGTGTTTCTCATTTAATTGTTCACTCTTGTAAAGAAGACGCTTCAAATTCAGGTTTAAATAATTGTACTTGGTAATATTTGTAGGTACCCCTACCCTAGACCTGCTTCAAGCTAATCTTCATAAAAGCTGAGTAGTAGCTATACATCTGGCCCTTCATTTTCTAAAAAGGGGATCTTGATACATAAAGTGATGGGAGGCTCTCCTCATGATAAAATTCATGTGTGTTTTTTCTCTGCATTTTATTAACAGCTCAGATGGTGTAGCAGCACATTGTTGTGATTGTAGTGCACAGTGTCCTGGGTTCGAGACTTGGCAGGGCTGATGATTTCATTGGGTAAGACAGCAATTCAGGTCATTGCCTGCTACAGGTCTCTAACCATGTCCCAAGACTTACACTTCATGTTCTCAAGCACCCTGGAGAATATTAAGGTCCACCCTAACACTGTCATACTGGGTGACTTCAACTACCCCTCCATTAAGTTGGAAAACTACTCATGTATCAATACAATTGCCCAACATTTCCTGGAATTCATTAATGCCAATAACCTAGACCAGCTCATTCTTACCCCCACTAGAGGTAGCATAATTGTTGACCTGGTCATTACTAACATGGGCAATCGTTGCTCTACACCATTAGTCAACTCCTCCCCAGTTAGACCCGACCACAAACTAATTGCCTTGGAAATCCACATCCCTCCACCCCCCCCCAAAGATAACCACCATGAAAAACTTCTCCAAAGCTAACGTTGGGCACCTAAAACAGATGTGGCTAACTTTACGGCACTTCACAGAGAATAGTTGCGAGACCGCAGAATCATACACCAATGCAATGTATGAAGACGTACACAAATGTGTGGATCTCGCCATATCCAATAGAACAAAGATGTTCTCCTCCAAAAAAAGGAAGCCAGTCTGGTGGTCCCCCGGCCATAAACAAACTCTACAACAGAAGGAGGAAACTGATGTGGAATAAGGTGAAATCCCAAGACTGGAAAAACTCCTTTATCAGCCTCAACAAAAAGTTGAGATCCCTCATCAAATCCTCTAAAGCTAGATATGAAAACAAAATTGCAGCAGATAGTAAAGACAACCACAAGGCCTTCTATAGTTATGCAAACAATCTCCATGGCAATAGCCAGATTTGCTCTTAGCTACTGCACAATGGTACCTCCTATACCGAGCCCACAGATATTGCCAATATACTGGCCGAAAGATTCAGTGCCAACTTTACCCCTCTCTCCCCCACCAAAGGACCAATCACAATACCAGTAGATTGCCAGGCACCCAGTATTACTGCTGCACAGGTTAAAACAGCACTGTCCAAAGCCAAGAATACAGCTTATATGAGACCTGACAATATCCCTGGCTGTGTCTACATGTACTACAGAGTGAACTGGCACCAAACCTGTGTGCCCTGTTTATTAAACAGCCTCATCTCAAGCTTTGTCCCTACTAAATGGCACACTGCTACAGTCACCCTTCTCCACAAAGGAGGAGTGACTACAGCCCCTGGGAACTATCGCCCCAATAGCCTGACAAGTCTGATATGCAAAGCTATAGAACACATCATCATGGACCTAATAAACAAGGATATTGGGAATCTTCAAACTCTGGATCCCATACAGTTTGGTTTTGTGAAGGGTAGATCATGCCTGCTCTGGTCGACTTCTTTGAGTCACTCACCAGAGCTGTGGACGAAGGCAAGTTGGTTCATGCAGCCTACCTTGATCTGGCCAAGGCCTTTGATACCATTCCCTACAAAGGAATCATAGGAAAAACTCACTAAGCTATGCATCAACCCTTATATCACTAGGTGGGTTGCAAACTGACTCACAGATAGAACACACAGTGTGAAAGCTGACTCCAAGTCAGTCTGCTGAACTGTCATGGGTGGAGTCCCACAGGGTTTGATTCTGGGTCCTCTCCTGCTTGGTATCTACTTCTCTGAAGTCCAGGCTAACACGAAGGGAATCTGGCTGACAAAGTTCACAGATGACTGCAAGTTGGGAGTTATATTTAACTCCCCAAGTGATGTTGACATCCTACAGAAAGGCCTCACTGAGACCAATGACTGGTGTCAGAACCATGGCCTTAAGTTCAATGCCAAAAAATGTGTCATCATCCCCTTTGGGAAAAACTTGGTTCCCATGAATTACAACATCGATGGTAGTCCACTGAACACAGAAGGATTATAAGAGATCTGGGAACACAGGTTGACAGCAACCTCTCTTTTGACCACCACATTGCCACTGTGGTCAGAAAGTCCTTCTATGTAGCACATCACATTACTACGGGTTTTGCATCCAGGAAGAAAGAGGTCATTGTTTCCCTCTACTCTTCCCTCATTAGACCAATCATAGAGTATAATGCCCCATTTGGCATCTACCTCACTAGACACCTGCAACAACTGGAGAGGCCACAAAAGTACCTCACAAAGAGGATCCTAGGTCTTAAACACTTGTCCTATAAGGTAGACTCAAAAAACTCCAACTATTCTCTGTCTCATATCGCCTACTTAGAGGCGATCTCTGCTTGACTTACAAAACCATGTCTGACCCAGCTCTGTTAGAAATGCTACATCTAAAGAAATCCCAATCCCTCTGCACCACACAGTCCAGAGACCTCAACCTCATTACCACAATCAACAGAACAAGCTGGAGGGACAGGTTCATAACCCAGAGACTGCCCGGGCTATGGAACAGACTTCCCATACGTGTCAAACAGAGCACCGCACTGGCCCTCTTCAAGAGAAATCTTGATGAGTGGATGGGAAATAAAAAAATTCACCCCAGGGATCACTCCAGTGGCTCTACTCGACACAGGGACTGGGAACTAAGGTCGGGTGGTACGATGCCAGGGTAATGCTATGGGCTAGGCTTGTAAAGGCTCCAGGGCTATTAGCCTAGTATACACCTATGAACATTGCAGTAGACTTGCTTTGATAAATTTTCCCTGAAGGAATTGTTACCCTACAATAACATTGGCATATGAGCTATGCAAGGTAAATAAAGATCAGCTTAACCCATTAATGAGAGCCATTATATCTTGTCAGTAGCAGTTTAGGAACTCGTTTTGGTTGTTTTTTAGGATAGTATATTCTAGGTCTTTCATAAAATTGCTTTCTTATGCATTTCTTACATTGTTAAATGTCCTCATACATTAGAGATGAATTGTTCTTAATCATCAACATTAACCAGTTATATATTTCTATGCAACACAAATTTAGAATAGATTTTTAAACACGCATTCTGAGCAAATGCACTAACCCTGACTTTGGTTTTATTAATATTTGCTTAGAGTTTATAGTCTTTATTTTAGTGAAGAATATATTTTTATTTGGTAATAAGTTGTACCATTAACTTAAAGTACCACTCTATGGCTTGTTTTTTGTGTTTATTTATATCTATTTAGGAAAAGTGTCGCACACTTACTTTAAAAATCCATTTGTTCACAATGCTGTTTTTCTACAAACAGTTTATTGATGATGTCATTGTTTTAAGTTAAGGGTTTCCTAGTTCTATATCATCATTTACTCGACACATAAGCGGTATGTGTGTTGATATTCAGTTCAAGAACAAGTACAAGAATAATTGTATTACATTTATGGACAATGATATCAGAAGGGACATAAACATTCTGCAGTGTGGTTTATTTAAACATGCTAATGCAAATAATTATTTTACATGCAACTAAAAGTTGTTCTAACCACATACTTAGAAACTTTCCAAAAACAGATTTCAAATGGGTTAGAACACACACTTCTTCTTCAGAATCCATCTAATATAAAGCTGCAGAAATATTGTGCAACAGCTGGTAGAGGGGACCCTTTCAGCTGCTAGAAGCCAAGGACCTGAGTGGCTGTTTACCTGTCTGCTCACCTGACTGCGCAGCTGCTCAAACTTGAATGTGACTTTATGGATACAAACACCACAGTGCAAGATACCATTAAGATCTCATTGTGGAACTAACACGTGGGGAAGAGAAATAGGGAGGGAAGGCATAAGGCTTGGAGAGGAGACAAACAGGGGATTTTAGTTTTAGAGAGTGATGTGGCATTGGCTCAGAGTTAAGATTAGGGAATGAATGGGAGTTGGCTCACAGTTATTGCTAGGGAGTGATTGGGAGTTGGCACTGAGTTAGGATGAGGGTTAGGGTGTGATCTGGAGTTGACTCAGAGTTAGCATTAAGCTTAAGGAGTGAAGGGGAGTTGCTTTGAGGGTTTATGTCAGGGTTCTGGGAGGGTTAGTTAGCTTAGTCGTAGTGCATGGGAATCAGGGTAGTTGCAGTTAGTTGTCAAAATGAGCGAGTGGCGAAGTGTGATACAAGCTAATGGTGCATGAGCACTTGTAGAAGACCCCTAAAAGTGAGAGGTTATCATACAACAAGAGGAGAGAAGTTACAATAAAAATAAATAATTTTTTTCTATATGGATAGCATCAGATCTGCTTATGGCACCTACCAGGTGGTGTCATATGATAGCCCAGTCAGGTATATATATCTACCTATGCCACAGATGTTTGGTGTCTCCATTGTTACCTTAATAAACACTAGAGAATTTTGTGTAGTTATAATGGTGTAAGGCCAGTCATTATTTATTGTCCATCTACAAGTTACCACAGAAAAGCCAACATCTGTGGCAAAGATTTCAGTGACCGTCAATGCTATCATAAAGGGATGATGTTAATATTATAGGTATGCATCAGTGTTGCAATTATGCTTACTATAAATAGATTGAAAACAACAAGTCAACCAGGGGCATAGTATGAAACAGAATTTTGTCCACTCACCCATTGTAAGATTTCAGTGACATGTTAATATTATAGGTATGCATCAGTGTTGCAATTATGCTTACTATAAATAGATTGAAAACAACAAGTCAACCAGGGGCATAGTATGAAACAGAATTTTTGTCCACTCACCCATTGTAAAGGAAAACACAAAGATCAATGCACATTAGGTTTAAGCAAGGCACCCTTTATTACTTGCAGCAAGGAGACAAAGCATATAGGTACAAGGTTTGTCTGATTTTTTTACAGTTTAGCCTACAGTTTTTATACAGTTTTTTTACAAGTTCACAGAAAGATGCTATTATTAGATTTGCTGCTGACACGGTCAAATAATTGCTGTCTTGCAAAAACATGTTTTTTGAGAAAAACAACCTGGCCTTGAGTTTTCAGCTTCCCTTAGTTTTTCACAATTCTTTCTCTAGTTCTGATATGATACATTCAAGGTACAGTCCTGGCCTCAATACACTTTCTGCTGACCATGGTGGATTTACAGACATCCATTGTTCTCTTTTCAGAGCTTTTAGCAGCTGCATATTTTCACACAGAATAAGCAGAATAAATGTATTAACTCTTTTTAACCCTTAATACGCTAAACCTGCATATTGCAGTTCTACATTTTAATACACTAAGCCTACATATTGCATTGCAGTTATACATTTTCCTAACACCCATCTCAGGTAGGGAGGTGTGAAATTTACAGCCAAGGAGTAGCAGTAACTGATGACCAATTATACTACTCCAGTGGCATGCACATATGTAATGTACATTGGGGAATGGATATGAGTGGGTTGGTCATACGAAAAAAAAAGCCATCTGCAGCTGTCAGAATAGTGCTATACCAGGACACCCTCATCTCTTTCCTGACATGCTTCCCAAGTGCTTACCCTAATGATTTTTCCCCATGAGCAGCCCTGATTTGAAAGGGGGTAGGTGAAGTCAGGGTTCACTGAAGGTGGACTAGAAAAGGAGGGTGGGAATCTGGGACACAGCTGCCACATATCTATGGAAGGAACCAAAAATATTAATAACAGATCATTTATGGCCTAATGGTTAAGGTATTTGCCTTACAAACACAAGGTGCAGGGTTTGAGTAGCACAAGGGATAATTGGCTAGGCTTAAAATGGCTTGCAAGAGCAGTCAGCCTAGTACTAACCTATGAACCTATATATATGCACTACATGCTGACAGGTATAGAAAATCACAGCAGTTTTGTATGTCATCAACCTTCTACCTGAAATATCTTATATAAATATCTAAGTGCTGATGCACAACTTTTGTGGTGGTAAGATACAAAGGCTCTTTAAAATATATATATGTGAATACCCAGATAATATTAATAATGTTATGATGCTAACCATGATAACCACCTAGACAAACACATTCTTTATTGTGACAAAACTGGTTTCCAGAGACATGAGTTTAAATTTCATTGTTTACTTAGGATCATAGGAAGTTACTTGGCTACTGGCCCTGAGGCCCTTAGAAGCCTAGCCAAGAGTTTAGCCCATGTTTAGACACATCAGCACTCAAAGCTCCTGTCCAGCAGGGACACAGGTGGAATCCCAGGGGTCTATTTTCTGTTTCCCATTGAGTTATCCAGGTTGGACACAAATCTGTCCCACCAAGAAGTTCTTTTGATATCACAGACTAAGTTGAGGTCGCGCATATGGGTTACTCGAGTGAAGCTTGACTTGCGGAAATGCAGCAGTCCCATCAAGTTGGGATCTGATATTGCTTTGTATGCCAGACAGAGGTCACCTCTGATGAGTTTGTATGAAACTGAGTAGAAGGACAGGGCTTTTAGCCTGTGTAGGGTATATGTTTGAGGTCCTGGATTCTCCTACTGAGGAACCTCTGTGGTCTCCCCAGCTGCTGCATGTGCTTTGCAGGTACATGCCGATGGGGGCCTTGTATTCAATAATTGGCCTTATAAGGGAAGAATACAGGGATGTTATGACCTCTTTGTCCTTGGATGAGATACTCTTACTTATGAGGTGGGCCATGTAAAAAGCTTTCTGTACAACAGAATCAACACGGTGGTCAAACGTCAGGTTGTTGTCAAACTGGGTGCCCAAATCCCTCACTACTGATTGCATACTTAGGACATTGTTATTAATGTGATAATATGTGGGGACATTACTCTCTCCAAAGGTGATGATGATGCATTTTATGGCATTCAGCTTGAGGCCATGTTTCTGGCACCAGTCATTTGCTTTGGTGAGACCCTCTTGCCGGACTTCCACATCACAGTCATCTGAAAACCTGGTCAGCCATAACCTACTGGTTTTGGCCTGCACCTTAGAGAAGTATATCTTGAATAACAGAGGCTCCCGGGTGGAGCCCTGGGCTATGCTGCTCATTACAGGTCTAATGCTTGAGGTGGATTAGGTATCAGTGAGCCAGTTTGCTACCCATCTGGTAACATATGGATTGATGCCTAGTTAAGAGAGTTTAACTATTATGTCCGAGTGGGGAATAGTGTCAAAGACTCAAGGTCAAGATAGACGGTGTGCACCATCTTCCCCTCATCCATGGCTATGGTGACTGTCTCAAAGAAGTCAGCCAGATTTAACAGACATAACATCCCCTTGACAAAGCCAAACTGTGTTGGGTTGAGTGTTTGGAGGTTGCCAATGTCCATACTAATGAGGTCCATGATAATCTGTTTCATGACCTTTCATATCAGGCTAGTTAGGTTGATGGGTCTACAATTTCCCAGATCAGTGGATGCTCCACCTTTGTGTAAAGGTATGACAGTGGATGTCCACCACTCGGCTGGCACAAAGCTGGTACTCAGGCTTTGGTTGAATAGGGTGCCTAATGGTGCTGCAAGTTCATGCCTGAGTTCATGTAGAATGCAGCCTGGGATGTTATCGGGTCCCATGGAGGCTGTATTTTTTGCCTTTGAGAGGGCAGTGATGACCTGTTCCCTAGAAATAAGGGGTGGAGGACAGGTACTGGGGATGTCCTAATTTACTGATGGGGAGGGACACTTGTTAGTGTTTTGATGTAAAATGCCAGAGATGGTGAATATTAAAGTTTACTGCCAAACTCAGAAGCTCAGTGGCATTGCAAACTGGATGTTCATAGGCCACCAGAATCAATACAATGCTTTATTTGTAGTAACAGTTATGATGATGATGTCATAATTATTTTTTTTTTTATTTAATTTATAAAAGAAATGTTTGGAGACACTCAATTTATACATATTTATAGGGAGAATTTTTCTTGAAGTGTTACTGCATGCTGGTATATTTTAAGAAAAGTTCACATTTATATTTATTTTGTGAAATTCATTGCATTTTTATTTATATTTTGTATGGCTGATGCAGCACCCCGGGTGTGGTTTGTCAGTAATGTTTTTTTTAAGTGTAGGAATTCTAGTGGTTATTAAAGTATAATTTATTCTATGCATACCATATATTCAGTTACATCCCCTCAAGAAAGGTCATATATTTCAGGTAAGGTAGGATACCCCACCTTGAGCCATAGCTGATGACACTATCATGGCATCCACATACATTACCAGAACAATGCTATAACGTCACCCATGACCAAGTCCATTTTGTTGCCAAACAAGGATTTGGGTTTCCTAAGACATGCTTCAGATGATACCTTGGGAGGGGAGTCATCTGTAGTATGTGCATGGCAAGGTTCAGAAGATCTTTGTTGTGTGTCATTGTTACCGCAACACCACCAGGAAGCAGGATGTCCAGGCCATATCTAGACAACTGGTTCCACTCCAATCACCAGCACCTCAAACAACCTTTGACTAGAGAAGAAATAAATGGCTCAGTTTGTCAGACTCCCTCACCCCAGCACCAAGCTCAGTATAGGGTAACACAGAAAAAGTGGCAATGTCTGCTACAGTAGTACAGACCTATGCTTTTTGAAGGCACACAATTAGCAGAACTGCAAAGACCAAAATGTTGCAAATAAAGTAGTAGCTACTATGCTGAAATCAGTGCAGCCAATCCAGTGCCAGTGTTCACACAGTATTAGACATCACCATGAAGAAGTGTAAGTAAAAATGTGTCAGGCTGGTTAGCCATGATCATTGGCACAGGTGACACATGACATGCCGCCACACATATGTACGACAGACAGTGAGGACCATGGGCCTCTTCCACCTCATTTAAAATTAATGCACAGTCATTTAAAAGGAATGCACAGTCAGCAACCCAACATGTGTGCTGCATGATTTCCAGTGCACGCCTTGACAGGGATTCCCCATTCAGAGTCAATAGAGCTTACCTGAGTTGAATGTTTTTGAATTCTTTAGTTAGCCCACTTCACAGTTAATGTGCTCTGGAACAGCACACACCTGTGTTAATCCTTGTTTCCTTCAAATGGATGACAGGTTGCTCATCTGTACTGATGTCACTGATTAGCCATATATCTGTATTCGATTCGCCTTCCACCATAGTTTATATGAAAGTTAGAAAAGGGAATTGTATGAGAAGCACTTTATAACCTACAGTGACTATCAGCTTTCTTCTTTTCTTAGGAATATTGTATCATTGCTAGACTTTTATACTGATCATATACTATTACAGTCGTCAAATGCAGTCAGTCTTGGAATTAGTTTTTGAATACAATCCAGTTATCTAGGTTATGTTTAAAGTAAATTAGTGAGTCACACTACTTAACATGCAAGAAGAGTTTATTCCAGAGGTTTAGGAAGTACAGAATTATAAACCTGTTCCCTCACTGTGTTTTATTTATCTTTTATTGAAGATTTATTTCTTGGATCTAGCACTGGTGGAGCTATTGGACTTGTGGAGTTACTGTAAGTCAAAGACGATGAAACAGTGAAACACAGCTCTGCTCTAAGCCTGTAAGACACTTAATGTGGTAATAAAGCTTTCGGGCTTCTTTATATCTCAGGGACTTTATGCATGTGATCTTTTTGGTTAAGAATTTTTGTTTTTTTTTTTTTGATTGTTTGATATGTTGAGATGCATTCCACTGGGGTACTGTACTCAATAACTGACCTGATCAGTGGTAGGTGTAATGGAGTGATTACCTATTTGGACTTTGACGTTATTCCTTTTATAATTAACTGGGATAAATGAAAAGATCACCTGATGACCATTGTTAAATGATGATCAAAAGAGTGGGAATTCTCAATCCAAATTCCTAGATCCTTAACGACTTTTTTGTTTAGTAGTGGTGTGCTGTCTATACAGTATGATAAGGGGAAGGTTGTCACTCAAAAGTGACAGCACTTTACTTTTTAGCATTTAGCTTGATCCCTTTATAATATACAAAGAGTTTACCAAGTACCAGGGTTTGGGTGACAAAGGCAGAGTTAACAACAATCCCCAGTTTTCAGTTGTCTGAAAACTTTGTTAGCCAGAGGTCTTTGCTCCTAGTATGGAGCTTCAAAAAGTAAAAGTCAGAAAGGAGAGGTCCCAGCACAGAGCCCCGAGGGACACCGCTGATCAGTTTTTACATTTTAATGAGACTACTGCAGGTCACACTGTGCTCTCAGTCTTTCAGCCATTTTGCTATCTATCTTACCACATATAGGTTTCAATGCATTTAGCTTCTGTATGAGGCCATCATGGCAGATGGTGTTGAAGGCCTTGGCCAGGTCAAGATATGCCATGTTTATCACATGACCACCATCTACAGACTCCATAACCCTTTCAAAGAGTTTTCCAGATTCAGTAGACAGGAGCTACCCATCACAAAGTCAAACTGTTGGGGGGGGAGGGGGTCATATCAACTAAGAACTTTGATGTATTTTATGAAATCAGTTTTAATACAGTCCATGGCTTTGTACATGAGACTTCTAGGACTGATAGGTCTGCAATGATCTGGGTTAGTTGAAAGATTATCCTTACTGATAGAAACCATGACTGCAGCATGCCTTTCATCAGGGACAAAACCATCAGCTAAACTTAGATAAAACTGTTTATGTAGTTGGTCTGCATATTTTACACTATTAATTAAGCAATACATAAATAAATAACTAAATAAATAAAGTCATGTATCTTGACAGATCCCATGGAAGATGCACTTTTGCTCTTGGTTAGCAGTTTCCAAAAATATTCTTTAGAAACAATTAGGGGAGTAAGGGATTAAGTTATTACAGGGTTTAGATACAAGTCTTGGGAGTAAAGTTGGCACTGAATTTGTAGGGATGTTGGCAATGTCTACTGGGTCAGAATAGGAAACACCATTTTGAAAATGTTCAGGGCAAGGTGGAGGTAGGGTATTGTTTCAGAGTTTTCTTTAACATGGCTAAAGAATGATTTATAATTATCTTTGTTTCAGAGACTTACCTATGTTCATGGGCTCCTTTAGCAGACCAGGTAGTGTTTTATATGTATATATATATATATATATATATAAATATATATATATATAAATATGGAAGCAATAATAAAAGAACAATGCCAAAAGCGAACTATTTAAGAACGTCCTTTATTTCTTAGCTTGTAAATGAGCATATACATATATAAATATCTTTCATTAACATCATAATTAAAGCGTATCCATTGTAAAAATTACTTGTATCCTATATCATTTCACTATCACATCACATTCCATCTCATCCTCACCACAATATCTATAGCTCTCATTTCCTGCAAAAATAAAAATACCATCTGCGAACCAACAACTTTATCCAGACATCTAGCAAACATTCGACAGATAATATAATAATAGATATATGCAACATAACAAATCCTCCATAACAGAAACATGTGTTGTATGATACAAAATTAGCCAAAAAATACAATTCAAAAAAAATATCTAATAAAAATATATATAATAAAAAAAATATAAAAAAATAATCATATATAAAAAATATATCATAAAAACAATAGATGACGGGCTATCATAAAAACACGTAAAAAAAGTTAAATATAAAAAAATTAAGATATCAAAAAAAATAAGTAATAAAAATCAATATATCAAAAAAGAGAATAAAAAAATCACAAAAATAACTTTCTAACCATCATAACAGGCCTCTATAACTAAATCAAGAATCACTAATCACATGAACATATGAAATCATGTTACAGATACCAGAACATTTACATGGTGACAAAGTCAGATACACGATATGACACAGGAATGACCATTTCATTAAAGGATAATTTCCAAGTAACCACAGTCCACTGTGGAACAACAGTCCTATAGGGTGTGACATACCACAAAATATACTTTGTCTAAAAAAATAAAAAAACAAATTAAGTAAAACCAAAATCTAAAGAACTGTCAAAATTACCAAACTGCAGAATCAGGCTTATTATCATGCTCCAATCTGTCCTATGGTATCTGCTACAGGTGAATGCTACAAATAAGGTCAAATGGCCAGATATATAAAATAAGAATAATGGTAACATGGGCTATATAAAATATAAATAAAAAATAGAATACTATGCTATGGCTTATCACAATGGGAAAGATAACTTTGGACCTAACTAAAAGAATTAGATTATACCATGGAATAAGCTGTATGTCACGAATTGACAATTTAGCCAATTTCTTTCTTTTAGACAAATTGTGAATTATTGAATTATAAGATTTTGCGGTGCACAGTGATTCAATTTCTAGCACTATACTGTTTTATTCATGCACTGAATTGTCTGTGCCCCTTAATATTTTATGGTCTTCGACTACCTACCCTCCTCAGTGCCTGGCCCTATTATATAAGTATAAATGGGTGATGTCTGTGTATCAATAGACTATAAAACTGTTCGTATGTCCCACTGACTGAACTAGTATGATTACAATATACTTAGGACTGATAACTTTATTTTCAGGCGCTGGAATCTACATGGTTACAGCCATGAAATATTTTTATTTTTGTTAATATTTAATTTTTTAACATCTAGGTTTTTGATGGTTAATATGATTGACATTGTAATTCACCAGAAGCCCATACTGTTGTTTTTTGTTTGAGTGTTTGTTTTTATATTTTTATACATTTATTTTATTTTTTTATATTATTTATATTTAAATTTTGTTTTTTTGTACATTTCACAGTGATACATTTTAGACGTTTTTTTGGACCTGATCGGCATGTCGGTGTCTGTTATAATACTGATAATAATATTAGCATGGCTAGGAGATGTATTAGTGTATTTTGTTTGTGACTGTTGTGACTGCCTTGACTATTAGTTTGGCATCCTGGCAGACCAAATGATTAAGATATGGTGGCATTTGATACAGTGATGATGTTGTGTACAGGATGTTTGAACATGATAAATGAATAGATGTAATGTAACAATGATATATTGAGCTGAAATAGGAAGTTTAAAGCCGAATAAAAGCGAAGTCGCGAAATTGCGTTTAAGTTCGTCTGCATTTTTATGGTTTTAGTTTTAACTTCTGCGCTGAGTATTTCATATCGTATCTCATATTTATTATTGTTAACAGACCGTGTTTATCTGTTGTTGTTATATTTCGCTATTCTTATTGTGGACCATTACATTACATTCTGTTTACTGTTTCCCCCTTTTGTTTGGATATATATATATATATATATATATATATATATTTTTTTTTTTTTTTTTTTGTTTTTTTTTTTTGGAATGCTTCTGTCATTTTCCTGGAGAAGAAGGATTTTGGATCTGCTATGCAGATTAAGAAGTTTTTGTAGTAGATTTTATTTATGTTAGAGGGCTATGGGGTGATTTTTTTATATTCAGTTCTGTAGAGATTGCTATCTCTATGCATTTTTCTAAATGGGTATAGAGTTCCTTAGTAAAGCTTGCTGTTGTATCAAGGACACAGGTGATGCAGTCAAAAGTAAATTTTGATATTTTATCATATAGTAAGTTGAGGATGGCATGTTTTATTCTTTAAATCCAGTGTGGTTTGCTGTAGAGACTTTTTGGAGTTTAAAGGAGAAAATAACAAATGTCTTGTCAGACTTCATTAGGGAAGGAGATACCAGGGGGGGGGTAGTGCAAGAAGAAGCCATATTTGTAAGAATCAGGTCAAGAAAGCATTGTTCCCTAGTAGGTTTGTTTACCAATTGCTTAAGGGAGTTTTTGTTTATTAGGTCTAGGAATTTATGGATATATTCTACATTGGAGGCATAGGAGTTCCAGTTCATTGAAGGGTAGTTAAAGTCACACAAAAATAATGGAGCTTCTGCTAATAATGAGATCATTTAAAATATGGAGGAATCTTACACAGTTATCAGGGGCAAAGAAGGTGTTTTGTAACAAGCTGTTAGTTGATAGTCTATCACTAAGTACAATGCCCCTTTGGTATGTACCTAACCAGGCATATCCAACAATTGGAATGTCCACAGAGGTTCCTCACTAAAAGAATACAGGGTATAAGTAAAATGTTGCATGCAGATTGCCTCAAGGCCCTATCCCTGTATTCTGTGTCCTACAGGATTTTGAGGGGAGATCTATGGCTGGCCTACAGGGCATTGTCAGACCCCATTCTGATGGACCTCCTGCATATTCACAAAACAAACAGCACCAGAATTACCCATTCTAAAGACTTAAACCTTGCCTGTGATATAAATAGGACCTGCTGGAGAGGCAGGCATATAACCCAGAGACTAACCCATCTCTGACACAGGTTCCCCATCCATGTAAAGCAAAGTTCCACCCTAACCCAATTCAAGTGCAACTTGAAAAGTTGGATGGGGAACAGGAAATTCATCCCTGGTTTGGCACCAATGTGTCTAGTGGACACAGTCATCCTGTAAATGGTTCATCTCCCACGCCCCTGCTTGTAAATGTTTCATCTCCCAAGCCCCTGCTTACACTTATCAAGGGTATCAGAACTCGTCAGAAATTTGGGATGCATGGCTAGGCTTAAAAAGACCCTTGTGATTGTTAGCCTAGTAAACAACTATGAACCTATAATTAATCCTATCTAGTGTGATCTGTAGTGCAATGAGTTTTGTTTGTGGGTCTCTGCAGATCTGCCTGGAGGTAATATGTTCTTTGACAAATAAGGCTACTCATTCACAGTTGCCACTGGGTCTGAAGTAAGAAAAGTTCAAAATCCAGGCATTGAAGGAGTACTGTCTTGATGTTTAAACCAAGTGTAGCTATGCACACATGCATACTTTGCAAATATGGCTCATGCAGGTAAAATGTACATACATATGAGTTTCACAGCATTGATTATTACATTTGCATAAGGTATTCTTTCTGTTAGTTGCATTGGTCCTTATGCGGGATCGTTATGTTCCTCGACCTCACTGCCCAGCTTATTTTGGGTGCCGTTCACTACTTGCGATGCTCCACTTCTTTTCTACACATATGGATGTCTTGGCAAACCATGCATCTGTCTCTTACCATGTAAGGCTAGTACTGCAGACCAGCATGTTGCTGAAACTCACCCATTATTTCATATTTAAATGGTAAGGTAAAACAGGAGGTATGTTACTTTGAATTATTTAAGCAAGAGATTAAATGTGTCTTTTTCAGCACAAAAGATGGTATAAGCTATACACCAAATGTTCCAAATGGGAATAAATTCTCAATAACCCTTTTCTGGAATGTCCATGAATATAGTAAAGACATACACCACAATGTCTTCTTCTCATGTAAGGCTTCGGCTGTTAGGTGAATAGGTTCACAAGTCATTACTAGGCTAGCTGCCTTGCAGGCCATTTTAAGCCCTGCCAATTTCCCTTTTTTTCTCATTTGGTGTTAGAGTAGCCTTATCCATCCCATGGCCAATAATTACATAATACTCTTAGTAAGAACAATAGGGATTTTATCTTAAATAATTTGAGGTGACCCATGCATTGGATAAAGCATTATCCCCTCATTCGGACTACCCAAAATCATTTTGCCTTTAAGTCCCTTCTACACTCTTATCTATCCTTTACCTGGGAATGTTTTCATAGTTCCTGCTCACATCCCAACTAAATTTCTCCTACTTCCTTTCTCGCAGTTAATCTCCATTGTATTAACTGCCAATAAATATGAATGCATCTAGCAGCTCTCTCCTATAACTGTATTAACTGCCAACAAATATTGTAGTGTACATGGAGCTTCCTCTCCTATAACTGTATAAACTGCCAATATTATTTGTTTTTTTGGACTAACTGCTCATATTTTGTATATACTTTCTTGTATTAACTGGTAAAATAACTGTATTAACTGCCAACAAATATTATATTGTATATAGAGCTTCCTCTCCTATAATTGTATAAACTACCAATATTATTTATATTTCTTGTACTAACTGCTGATATTTTGTATATAATTTCTTGTATTAACTGGTAAAATAATTTTGAATGTACTTGGAGCTTTTCTCCCTGGACCACCATTGAAAAAGGGCTCAATATGGCCCAATGGACTTTCCCGGTTAACAAACTACAAATAAATAAAATAAATAAATAAAAAGTACATGGGGCAGTCTTTAGGTAAATTTTCTGTTTCTCATTCATAGATATGGGATGAGCTTTATTTTACATGGTTGGGGAGTCTGTTCCAGAACAGCAGCATGTTCTGCAAGATATACATGTCCATCCAAACCATTCTATTCAGGTTACAGAAGAGCTTTAGATCCCTAGATTGAATATTTCTGATGTCACTTGACCTTCTGATGTGCAGGAAATCCATTAGTTGTAGGTTGGAGGATGCCTTGTATGCCAGACACAGGTGCACCTCTTAGCGGTCTGCAGGATACCGAGTATAGTGACAGGGCTGTGAGCCAGTCCATGTAGGTCATATTACTTAGGTCTTTTATATTTAATAAGGTATCTCCATGATTGTTCCAGCTATTGCATGTGTCTGGAAAGATACATGCCACAGGTGGCATTATACTCAATGACTGACCAGTTGATAGATGAGTAAAGGGGGGCAATGGCATCTTTATATCTAGACACAATCCCTTTGTTTATAAGCTGAACAGTATAGAAGGACTTTCTTACAAAAAAATGGACATATTTTTTGGCATTTAGTTTCAGTCCATGATTTTGACACCTGTTATTTATCTGGGACAAACCTTCCTGCAGGCTATACAAGTCATTTGGGAATTACACAGCTGCTGCTAGCTTGCAATCATCTGCAAACTTAGTCAGCAAGAGCCCTTTCATACTGGCTTTTACTTCAAAGAAGTAGATGCCAAACAGGAGAGGTCCTAGCAGAGGACCCTGGGAGACTCCACTGGTGACGTGTCTCTTTGTGGAAGGAACTTCCCCTGTACTGATTTCCTGCATCCTATCTGTGAGCCACTTGACAATCCAACGGGTGACATTGGAGTTTATTCTCAGTTAGTTTAGCTGTTCTATTATGCCTTAGTGAGGGAATGTTCCAAAAGCTATGGCCAGGTCAACAGATCAAAGTATGGGGTACTATTTTACCTTCAGCCGTTACTTTGGTAACCTTTTCAGAAATGTCGACCATTTTAAGTAAGCATGACCTGACCTTGATGTAGCCAGACTGAGACAGGTCCAGTGTTCATCCTTCTTAGATGTTCTGCAAAGTGACAGTAATGTGTAATAAAGCAAATAACTTAAACTTCTGGAAATAAAAGAATTTTGTTACAAGGATAAACCTAATATATACATTTAGCTTAGATAAATATATCCCTAATTTCCAGCCCAACTAATAGACTCTACAGATGAATACAATACATTACCCCAGTTGGAAGCTTCTCTCTCAGTCAATGTTAACACATCAGCACAAATCACACTCTTCCCCTCCTTTAACTTGAAAGAAGATTCATTTACATTCCATATATAATAGACAGAAAAACATACACGGATCCCAAAGACTTTGATCCCAGGATGCACCCACTGGGCAGAAAACCTACTTCCTTACTACACCTCTTCTACATATTTTCAATTTCTGCTCAGCTCAATTTATTTTTATTTATTTTACATTTGTTGACCAAGATAGTCCAACTACATTGAAGCCCTTTTTCAGTGGATGCTCAGGGAGAGAAGCTCCAAAGTAAAATTATATAATAAAAAACACACCAAACAGCCAGTAGTAGCAGCAATTCTCCTTATATTTCCAAGACCTGGTACCTCGGCATCTCGCCTTCAATGGGTCACAGTACATTACAAAAAATAACAGTCTTTATATACACATTGATTATAACAATCATTCAATTAATTAAACAATTAGCCTCAAAAATGTTTTTGCATGCCTCGAGCATGCATCCTCCTCATTTATTAAAAGCCTTGCCCCATGGTGAATTTAAAAGAATATACCAGCACACTAGTATGCCATCTGAATTAAATTTTGAGTTAAAAAAGGTATTTTTGAGATTGAAAAACAGGGGTTATGATGAGAAATTGTTATTGGATCATATGAATGGCATTTTGAATAAACATGGAAGCTTTAGAAAGCCATATAGGCAATTTTCAGGGATGGTTGAGAAAGATGATAATGATGTTGAAAATATATTTTTTGTAACAAAATATACGGCTTTTTCTGACACATTTGTCTCTTTAATCAAAAAATTTTGGTACTTGGTTAGTGAAGATGAGTTAATAGGAAAATTTTTCCACGTAAAATTATATTTTCATATAAAAAAGGTAAGAATTTAAAAGAAATATTAAATAATAACCTTCGTACCAAAAGAATGGATCATGCTTCCAATGTTGGTTCCTTTAGGTGTAACTCTTGTAGCATATGTGATAGAATTATCAACATTAGATGCATTAACAATGTTAACCATAATCCTATGCATTATTTCAACTGTAGATCTAGTGGTGTTGTGTATATATTAGGGTGTAGTTGTCACAATATGTGGTACATTGGGTAAACTAAAAGAGTGGTAAGATTGAGAATTTTAGAACATTTAAGGGACATTAGGAACTCTAGTGCTCTCAGTCCGGTTGAAATATTTTTGTGAGGCATGAGGGAAAATTTGATTGCTTAAAATTTAGTATATTAGGTAAGCCTCATTGTATTATAGGTGATAATATTTGTGATAAATTGTTAGAACTTGAAACTAAGATGATTCTAAAATTTAATACATTAAGGCCTTTTGGCTTGAATTTAGAATTAGGGATTTGAAATTCAACTAATTTATGGTTTAAAGTGTCATGAAGCAATAATAATGTTCGTTTAGTATATAAATATTTCACTGCATTTTGTAATTTAATACACATTGTAGAAGTCACATTATAATATGAGAAACATATTTAATAATATAGTCTTTAGTAAATTTGGGAATTATATTAATATATTGGGATATGTTTGATAAGGAAAGTATATAATCTATTAAATATAACTTAAAAGTTTTTTTCCCTCCATTTTTGAGGCTAATTGTTTAATTAATTGAATGATTGTTATAATCAATGTGTATATAAAGACTGTTATTTTTTGTAATGTACTGTGACCCATTGAAGGCGAGATGCCGAGGTACCAGGTCTTGGAAATATAAGGAGAATTGCTGCTACTACTGGCTGTTTGGTGTGTTTTTTATTACATTTTCGTGTTGTTTGATTACTAAAATTATATAATATTGCATGTTACAGTAAATGAATAATACAATGTGATTCTCTACAAAGGCATTAACAAAAATGAGGGCACAAGTGACACTGTATACAATTGTGGTTAAAACAGGTAGTTATAAAAATGACACACAGCTGAGGGATAGTAGACAGTGGTCAGATCAGCAGATTAGTAGTAGTATTCTATGGAAGGGGGGTGTAAATAGGAGTGGGTACCAAAAGAGAACAGTAGAGGAAGAACTGATAATAGATGTCCGTTTCAATGGTAGTACAGTAGAAGTCCAGAACTGATGAGCGAGGATGGCGGTGGAGAGTCAGATCATAACAGTAAAAAGTGGCTGGGTTGGATAAGACGTGGTGTAGAAGAAGAACCTGGGTATTAGGTAGAAGAGGAGGACAATAAGGGAGAGGGGTAACACAGATAGGACAAAATGTCAGACATATGGAAACATGCTCTTGTCCAATCTCTTCCCAAACAGCCTCAGCCAGAAAATCTCAATTGTCCCTACACTTGGGAAAATACTTGAAAAACTAATCTACAGCCAACTGTCCACTTACATCTAATGGTACCAGCTCCTCACATTTAAACAGCATGTTTCTGGTCTGGCCAGAGTATAGTGACAGCACTATGATCAATTACAGATGAGAGCCTTCTCAATATGGATAAAGAAAACCTTTCATGCTTCTCTGCATTCACCTTACCAAAATGTTTCATCTAATTGACCACTTCCTGCTCCTTCACACACTCCAGGAAATTGGGGTTAGCCTCAACACTGTTACCTGGTTTCAACATTTTTTAACAAATAGGTATTTCCGAGTCAAATTAGGATTAGGCTCATTCCTATCACCTTCAGCACCCCTTACTAGAGGGATGCTGTCCAACCTCCCTGACCTTCTTGTCCCTCTTTAGGCAGAAGACATGGTTATCATTCAGTCCAGTCCCTCACATTCAGTTATTCAGACCCAGCAGCAGTCTAACCTCCACTCCCTTCATTCTTGGCTAAACAACCATATGGTACTCCTACACCCATAAAAAATATGATAATTAGAATCTCACAAAGCTGAAAAAAAAAGCTCCTAATAATCTCAAAAAACTAACAATCTCAACATCACAGATCTCAATGGTTCCCCAATAAAGACAACCATGTCCTTTAAATACTTACCTTTATGGCTATATCAATTACGTAACTTACAAAGCCACACTGAAAACACAAGGAAAAATAACAGTTGTCTTTTAATCTGGTCCTGGGAAATACCTCCTTTTCACTCTGGACCAGTTACAGATGCAATATGCAAAGGAGTCTTCCTTGCAAAACTTGAATATGGACTCCCCATCATAGCCACAGCCTTTAAAAAATGTCATCCACTCTACAATCCACTAAAAACAAAATTTGCCGGATTCATTTTCAATTACCCTCCTCAGGAACACCACTGCAGCACTGTCTCCAAAGCCAAATGGCTATCAGTTTCTAACTGAGCTGAGTTATCTTAGGGTCTCTTCTTTTCAAATTACTTCTGTCAAATGAATTCCCACATCTTGCAGCCAAACTCCATAATAAAACCACCACGTACAATCTCTCCCAATTAACTCTCTCACTCCATATACCCCAAGCTAAACTGCACTGGCCATTCCTTCTCCATTCTTGCACCTAAACTCTGGCAATCATTCCCCCCTTATCTAAAAGAAGTCTACTTTTTCCCCACTTTCAGAACACAACTGAAAATACATCCCCACCAAAAATCTGACTGCAAGTGCTTTTCTGCTGGACACATCATCTAACTCCTTCTCCTGCGTCACTTCTACTTTAATCTTCAGTTCTTATTTGCTGCTTCCCACTCATATTTACTACTAATATACTAAATTAATTTGCATTTCTTTTTCTACTCTGTTAATAATATTTACATAGTTTCAGTTGTTAGTCAGATTCTTTACTCTCTGATTACTTCATGTTTGTGAATATTTTTTTTTTCTGGTGAATTTTGTCACCCTGACTGTGCCTGCAAATGGTCTGTTGTGATCAGTGTACTGCCCTTTTCCTTTTGGTAAAGAAGAAACTAAATAACTTAAAAAATATATACTATATATATATATATATATATATATATATATATATATATATATATATATATGAGTGTGTGTGTATGTGCAGATATATAATTAATCTACTAAACAAACCAGCACCAGACAACCAGTTCTGATTCTATAGTATGAAGAATTCAAAGGCTAGTATCTTAAAAATGAAAACAAATCAGTTTCACTGGCAGTAGTGGTTTCCTCATAACATAATATTTGCAGGATTTTCTTAGGTATTTTCTCTGGTGCTTGTTGTTTTATTAGAACTATTCTGTTACCAGAGTTTGAATGTGCACTGATCTCAAATGTGTTTTTTTCTCCCTTTTTCTCTCTGTCTGCCCACAGATATATGTGTGCATATATGTATGTATGTATGTATATAAAAAATTTACTGACCATCAGAGTTATACAGTACGAGTTGAGCTTGGTGACCATTGTATGCATTGCCCAAAAAGGTGCTACCCACACATGCAGAGATCAGCACTTGTACACCATTTTCTGAGAGAGTATAACCAAGCACAGCAGCATTCTCTATGCTACTTTTCTTGGAAAAAGTGTTTGAAAAATTATTAAAGAGCCAGACTATAAGTACATTCAGAAATATTTAATATTCTGCAAATAGCAGCATGGGTTTTTGGTTAAACAACAATTGCTTTGCGATCGGTGACAGATGACCTGCTCCAAATGAAAGACAGAGGACACCCGAATGGATACAATTTACTGACCTAAGGGAAAGCAAAGCATTTTGCATAGTTAACTATTAACAATCATATTTATTCAGGATAGTTTTAGGGATCAGTTTTGGTCCCACTACATTTCTTCATATTTCTCAGTCCCCACTTACCCTTGCTAAATGTAACATCACTCTCTGCACAGATAATTTTATTCATTTTTTTAATTTGACATTTATTACCAAAACAGTCAGTATGGGCATAATACCCATTTTCAGCAGAGGCCAGGGGAGTAAAGTTCTGCAGACATGAAATACAATATATAAACTTGCAAATATTATATGGTCATTAAAATGGATGTGATAATAGATTTTACAATTTATTTATTTAACATTTGTTTACTAGGAAAGTCTGACTGGGACTGCGCCCTCTTTCAGTGGAGGTCCAGGGAGAAAAGCTCCAGATGCATGTCTTTGTAATGTGGGAGGAAACCAGAGCACCCAGATGAAAACCATGTGAATGCAGGGAGGACATACAGACTCTGCACAGAAGGCACCCAAGCCGAGAATCGAACCTCTTGCTATGAGGCAACAATGCTAACCACTGCACTGCCCAGATTTTCTGCCTTCTGTGCAACATAATAAGAATAAGTGACTTACATATAGTAAGAGAAAGTCAATGCATAAGCTATATACAGTATTAGTACAAGGTGGAGATGGGGAAAAGGTTAAAAATAAGGGACAGGAATATGAATAAGAGGAAGAATGAGAAGGAGAGAGAGTAGAAAGGGATGGGAGAGATGAATGGTAGAGTTGTTAACCTTGTGTAAGACATGCACAGAGCCAGGAGTTGAAGAGAAATGTCTTTAAAAAGAACTTAAACAAACGTCTTTAAAAAGAACTTAAACATCTGTCTACTAGTTGCCTACTAGGAATTATCCTGATACCATTTTGTCAAATCTTTAATTTCTCAGCTCTCATCAAAGTCTTCATAACAGCTAAAGGGAGATATGTAGATATGTACAACTAATCTATTTTTATGTATGGCTCAAGTATTTTCCCCCAGAGTGGACCATAAATGACCCATCTAGGGAGCAACCTCAAAACAACCACCCATTTCAAATATCTAGATATCTAACTAGACTAAACACTATGCTTTTATTATCACATTCAAGAAATGAAGTTCACAAAATATTTTGGTATTTATAAATTTCATATTTTATCTACTAAAAAAGGACAAGAGTAAGACACACTACTCTATTAACAGAGTTTAAATGCGTCAAGAAAATAAAATCCTTCAAAAAATCTCAGCTAACTGAATCCATACATTCATCTCACTAGTTCTTAAATGACTCCACCACTGCAGCTTTCTGAAAAAGTTAAATGGCTAACCGTTAATAAGTGGGCAGATCTGTTTCTACCTACTGTCTGTGTTAAACTTTTAAAACTAGGTACCTTTCCATACCTCTCCAACAAGGTGACATGTTTTCTTCAATGCTACAACCTCAGGCTACAGTGTAATAAAGACATCAATCTAAGACATTCAGACAGGAAATGTCACATGTAGACACTGACTCTTCATTGAGGTCCTGAAACTTGAGGCCTACTCCTTCATTTTAGAACCCAATGTATGTCTTATATGCATCCTGACTATATCCGAAATGAGTCCATCATGGAGCAGTACATTACACCAGGTAATAAATAAACAAAATAACTCAGGTTGCACAACAGTTAATCAAAGGCCAGATCAATGAAGCAGACTCCACCAAGCTTGTGGAAGCAAAAAGACAGTCTTCAAAATACAGCCATAATACACCAAAACATACTTTTCTATTCATAACTTTGCCTTCTTTCTACAACCCTGAATAAGGAAGGATACCCTCTGTACTCCCAGATTATTTAGTATCACTCTAAACATTGCTGCATAATGAAGAAATTAAGCTCCCATTCATAGCTACTTTAATCAAAGAGCACACTCTCTAATATGAGATCAGTAGTTTTCCCTAACTAAAAACTTAAGACTGTTTTTCACAGATTAGTCTACAAAGAGTACTATTACTATTATGCAAATTCCAAACTTGCCCTATTAACTGTTAGCCATTTAACTTTTCCACCTTTTTTCATGATCATCTCTCAACAACCTGTTACTAATAAGCACAAAAAGGATGCACACAGTATGCCTGAGGAAGGAAATTTTTTGCTTCAAAACGTTTAGCATTCTGGTTACTGATTCAGCTGTAACCAACAGGTATGGTACAGATTTAACTTTCCAACACCAGTGTTTTGAAGGCACCATAATATGATTTTTACAGAATGCCCAGATTTTTGCCTCATATTTTTGGTCTGTTTCTCATACAACTTGTGGTTTTCTGACAAATCACTGAGGATTGAAGTCAATAAATAATGACAGTCAGTTGAGTTTCAGACTTTACATCCTTCAGAAAATGTATGCTAGCACAAAACCTATTATTCTATCAAATTTTTATGTTTATAACAGCAATACTTAAAATCTCTCCCCATTTTGCGGCTTTTGTTCCCCAGTTATATTAGGATTAGATTTTTTTATGCTATGAGATTGAGAGACTTCCACGCTAACAAGCTGTATGGAGTAGGGGCAGGACATGACAGTGCTATGCAATATATTATGTGATATCATCTTTCTGTCAAAGGGCATTAGCTGCAGGCCCCCCAGTCTTCCTTCCCATCTGACCCTATAGTTATCAGTGTCATTTCTGCTCATGAACATTAATTACTAAGTAGGAATCTAAGTGGAGATTTTGATTGTACTGATTTTAAAATACACACCCATATTTGCCTCTTAACTACATCAACAAATTCAAAGAGTTTCTATCCCTCCTAACCTTGTCAGGTAAAACTAAAAATAGAAAATATATTTTGTGCAATTCAAATAGTGATACTTTTTTGAATATTATTATTTGATAACTGTGGAAATACAGCAGTTACTTAAAACAGTCTCTAAAAAGATATGGCAACCTTTGATAAGATCTGGCTGGAATACCATCTTCAAAGAACAAGAATGATCCTTGTGGAGTGCCCTTTGACTACTGAAAGTACATAGTATGTCTTCTGTTAAAAAGCCTTTCTTTTGTTGAAAGTAGTGTTTCTATTCCTTCCAATTGAAACTTAAATGTAGAGGTTGTGGAATGCACACTACTCTCTCTGGCCCACTCCCTACACCCCTGTTTTGATTGTAATCCTAGCCCATTGTTCTATTACAATTTACCCTTTGCCAATAAGCTGTTTTTCAATTGCGATTAAGTATTTTACTAGCCATTCAAAGACTATATGCCAGATGTACATAATCTTAACTTAACGAACAAGGTAAATTGTACACAAACAAACCCAAACTTCAAGAGTGGATGTGCTCTGAAACCAGCTAAACACTTGTGAATAACCAAAGTTCACCACGTAATAATCTGGTAAAATACTTTAATTTAAGCTCCCAAATGCCGAATACAAGCTTTTCTTCAGTATAAACAACTGATTATTACGTGGTGAACTTTGGTTATTCACGAGTGTTTAGCTGGTTTCGAGCGCATTCACTCTTGGAGTTTGGGTACGTATTCTTAACTTAACTTGGTTCTCTATACATTTTCATAGACTGTTTCAGTCAACTGTACCTGTGCTCACACTCTATAGCCAGACTCCTGGGCTTCTTGATAGTTTTTCCTCAAAGTTCCCCACTTCCTGCAGCTCAGTCCACTCCATTCACCCTCACTATGCTCGGGCTCACTCCGCTCCCCTATCCTATCCCCATTCCCACCCAACCCTGTCTCAATTACCTTTATAGCTGACTGTCCTTTTCCCCACCCCACCAGGTACCTCCTCTTCCTCCCAGTCTCCACCAATCACTACCTCCTCTATCCCTTTCACACATTCCCCTCCAGCACTACATTTATAACACTTACTAATCCCTTTGTTACCTCTCTATACATTTACTTATTACATTCCCTATTGTTAATCTCTCTGCCCTCATAATGCTATTATCTCTCCTGTTCAGTGTCCCTCTTCTGCTTCTCTCTTACCTCTCCTCATATCATACACAAAATAATTCACTTCATTCCCCTCCAACATCTACTCATTACACCCTACATGCAGAAACACAATACTCTTCTCAAATATCCCCACACTCTTTCTTAGAACCAATATTACCCTTCCCAAGATCAAACACTTTCCACTCAACTCATTACATCCAAAAACTAAATGCAAGCAGCACATATTACACTTTTTCAAGATTAGTTTTCTCTACATTTGCAATACCTTACATCTTTCTGGTGATAGTCATCCAAATCCTGGACCCCACTGCAATTCCTTTTTATCTTTACCATCCCAATCATTATCCCAGCACTCTGACTGTACCACAAAGTATTTGTCTTTGCTTTCTATTAATATTTGTAGTACTGTCAATAAAGGAAATTAATTTCACACTTCCCCAATATAATAACTAGTTCAGAAACTTGACTTAAACCACACATTTCAGGTAAGGAATTCCTCCCCCAAGCTATAACATCCTTTGTCACTATAACATCCTTCGTCTTGACAGGACTACCAAAAAAGGGGGAGATGTTGGAATAGTTTACTCCAACAATCTCCCCCTATCTCCCTTAACTAATCCTCTTCCTTCCTTTCACCCTGCTGAACTGTTAACTGCAAACTGTAAACTCAATAACCAGAAAATGTTAACTATTGCTGCTATATGCATACCACCAGGAGATAATATACCTATACTACAACAAATCCTCTCCTGTTTTCTCAACAACATACCCAATGAAAGCACCTTACTATGTGATGTAAATATCAACTGTCTATCATTAAATTCCTCCTGTCCAAGCTCCAGCATTAACTTACATGGCTTCACCCAGCTTATCTCAGCTCCCACCCACTATATTAAAAGAACTAACTCCACATCTGTAATTGATTGGATTATAGTGCCCAACCCTAACCCCTATTACAACCCTCAAAGCCTACACAATGCCATTAGTGATCACTCTGACACCTGTGTCCAAAGATTCACTCCTCATCTTCTCAGACCACATAAACTTATTGAATTCCAAAAACTATCCAACTTTCATCTTGACTCCTTTAACAACATTCTTTCATCTGTTAACTGGTCATTCCTTTTTAATCTGTCTCTTGATGAAGCTGTTCAAAAATTTAAACCATATTTCTTAACACTTTCAACTCTCTTGCCCCCTTTGAACAAAAAGGGTCAAATCTCAATGCTCTCCTTGGCTCACTCAGGCTTACACACACCCAAATACAAAAAAGAGATAATCCCTGGAAGCTCTGGACAAGGATTAAACTGCCCTCTCACTACCAAACATACAAGGAACTATGTAACCTCACTAAAAACAACTTAACATAGATAAGAAAAACTTTTATCAGAAACCCAAAACCACACAAAATAAGAATACCAAAACATTTTGGAATAGTATCAATAAAATCCTACACCCTGGAAACCCCTTGTTCTCCTAACCCCTGCCCTAATAATTCCCCACAAGAGACCCTATCCATCTTTAACTCTTACTTCATCAACATAACTAGTAAACATTTTCAAACCTCTAACTCCACTGAGCACTCTAATTCTATCATTCCTTCTAAGCTCAGTGACTCCTCACTAAAACCAGTTCCTAACTGTAGTAAAAATCTTCTCCTCAAACTAAACCCTTTCTCTGCATCAGCAGACAATCTACCCCCACTCTACTTCAAGGCTGGAGCTCACTCTATTGCTTATCCCATTTCCATTCTCATAAACCGCTCAATTAGGGAATCCATAGTTCCCTCACTATGGAAACAATTCTATAATATACCCCTTCACAAAAGTGGAAATTCTAGTGACCTAGCTAACTACTGACCTATAGCAATACTGTCTCCTCTATCTAAAATCCTTGAGAAATGTGTACATAATCAAATCCTTGATTATCTCATCTAACAAAATCAATTCTCACCTACACAACATGGTTTCCATCCTTATCACAGTATCACAACAGCCCTCATTTCCACCACAAACTCTATGTCCCTGTCCAGAGACAATAACAGGGGGGTATTTTGTCTCTTTCTTGATCTCTCCAAAGCTTTTGATGCTGTCTTTCATGCTATTCTCTTTTTTAAACTCTCTCAACTCAATCTTTCTTCTACTTTTTCCTGATTTTAAAGCTACCTTTCCAACAGGCAACAAGCTGTAAAACTGTAAAATGTCTCTCCTCCCTCTCCACTTCCTCCTCATTAAGAAGGGAGTCCCTCAAGGATCAATACTTGGTTCCTTACTTTTCAATATTTTCATACATCACCTCTATACTTCCTGTTCACAATCACCTTAATATAGTATGCAGATGACTCCGCAGTCATCACCACCTCCAATACCCTCTCTGACCTACATACCCTTACAAAAAAGTCATTCAACCTTCATGGCTCCTAAATAACCAACTCTTACTCAACCCCAAAAAGGCAAAACTTCTACTTTTCCTCCCCAAATCACTGTCTCACCACAAATCCACATTCACCATTACATCCCTTAACAACACAGTCATTAAGGCTGAAACCCATACTAAGCTTCTCTGCGGCATTATAGATGACCAACTTAAGTTTGACCTTCATGTATTCCACTGTATTAAGAAAATCCGTGAAAAATTAGATCTATTGAACAGAAATAAAAAGTTCCTAACTATTGAGTTGCTACAGACAGTTGCCCATGTTTACCTACTTCCTAACCTTTTCTAGAGTTCACAAACCCTAACTAACCCACAATCTAATCTCCACACAAAATTTGAAACCACCTACAATAAAGTAGCTATATTTGTATCAAATAAGCTACCAAACTCACATCACTGTCTTGCTCTTAAGACATTAAACTGGTTAGAATTCTCTCACCATGTTCAACTTTCACAACTTATCTTCATTCATTCCATCATGCACAAACCCTCCTCCTACCCCAACATCTCCTCTTTAGTCTTCCTCTACACCCCCCTCAAACTCTAAGGAGTTCTTATCAATATCACCTAGAAATCTACAAACCCAAGAGATCTTTTGGGCAATAACTTTATAGCTATTTACCAGCCCTCTTATGGAACAAACCTTCCCATGTCTCTACGAAAAATAAACCCAACTCATGACTTCAAGAAAGCTCTAAAAGATTACCTAAATACTACCCAGACACGTCATTGTAAATATTCTACTTGAACTCTTTACCCTCTTCTGTAATCCAACTATAACTCTCTTCTTATTATGCTATTATATATTATCTTATGTATCATCTTATCTGCTTCATCTTAGTCCAGCTCATCCTGTATTCTTCTCCACTATACTCCTCACCTAACCTCCTCAGTAACTCTATCTTCTCTTCTACTTATTATTTACCTAATTCTCCACTCTTCCTATTTTACCTACCTTAGTTCCCTTCAAAACATACTTACATCATTAATATCCAATTCTAAAATCTGTTTCCTTTCCAATTAACTTTTTACTAACAGGATAGTTTCCCTGCACACTATTTAACAGTGTTGCTTTCATTTCACTCCTTGGACCTCTGGTTATACCAAAAATCACTGTAAAATAGATATGTGTAATAATGTGTTATATTTGTAATGTCTGCATATAGTATCAATGTATCTTACTGTTTTATCTTACTAGCCATTTTGATATAATAACTTGTTTTACTGTGGAACTTTTATCCCTGGGCCTCCTCTGAAAAAAGGCTTTTGCTCAGTCGGACTATCATTGTCAACAGATGTCAAATAAATAAAAAATAAATAAATATGTTGGGTATGGTACTGACTTAAGTGTTAGTGTTAACTTTTTAATGCAAAATATTCCAAGTAATAAACAACATGTTAAAGTGGCTACAATTTAGCACAAAAACATGCTGTATTATATTTAAAGATTCAAAAACGAAAGATATTTCATAGAATCATGTTGATTGGTTAATAGTTTGATTTAAACATACAGTAAGGATGAATTTGGAAATGGACATGTGTCATGACCAATTGCATTGTAATAAAAACACTGGTTACTCAAGAACCTGTGTGTTTTTCTCTGAAGTTGCTCTGCAGTCATGTTCATCATTAACTTTCTCCCCAGTAAATTGGTTTGGAATTTAACCAAAGACCTGAGATGGATAATGTTCCCTTTTATAGCGCTGCCATTCAAATATACACTGACCTGATTTATGAATCTCTGATGACAATCTGCTCTTAGTAAATGAAGCTGGCTGCCGGTCAGTATTCTGGAAAACATAACATCTAACACTCTTAAGGTTCCATGTGCTTTTTAACTGCTTTCTTCAGCTGAATCCACAGCAATCTTGACTTTCAAAATTAATGCCATTATGTTTGGCATCACAGAGAAAAATCATATCACACAAATGACAGGTTTTATGTTTTCTAACCATTGCATGCTTTTGCTCCATACATGTATCCACTGTGATATATTATATATTTACTATATCAAAATATAATTTTCCCTATAGCAGTATTCCCTCAGCAAAACATAATAATTGAATGGTCCATATGTCTTAGCTCATTTTAGTTATGATGTATATTTATAGCAACAGTGCTAGTTAGTTTCCATTTATGTATTGAAGGCAAAATGCATTTCCTGCTACATTACCACATTTTATTTATTTATTTTTTGTTCGTACTGTGTTATACAGTGTCAGTAGTTTGATTTTATATCAGGTGCATATTACATATCTAAGTATAGAATAGAAAGAATATGTTTGTTTACACATTCAGCAGGTAATATGAGAAAATGAGGTACTGTTAATTGTGTATCCATCTGAAGAACTTTAATAAGTGATTATCAGTAATATCTATGTACATCATTAATCATGAAAAAAGTTATAAAAATACATTAGAATTATTCAAGGGAACTCATAGTACAATATAAAGAGCTGAAAAAAATATCCTTTATGAAAGCACATTTTAGAAAATCAAAACAAAACTTTCCCGGTAAACAAATGCTAGATAGATAATAATAAACAATAAAATGTTAAACCAAAAAGAAAATGCTTTCTGAAGATCGAAACTCAAATGATCTAATCACCCCCATATTACTTGTATATAAATATATATTTATCTCAATTCTGAGAATGCATAACAGTGGGGAAAGGGTAAATTCAGACTCCATGTTGTACTGCAACCTCCAACAAAGTAATGTTAGTATTCTGAGATCATAATATGACTTTGACTATTTGATCTTGTGTCAGAATTAGAGACATTTGATATTCAGAATGTCTGACTAATTGAAGGGTTTATATATGTGTGTGTGTGTGTGTGTGTGTGTGTGTGTGTGTGTGTGTGTGTGTGTGTCTGTGTGTATCTATCTATCTATCTATCTATATATATATATATATGTGTGTGTGTGTGTGTGTGTGTATATATATATATATATATATATATATATATATATATATATATATAAAATTACTATTTTTTTTCATAAATGACAAATGCAGATCCTAATGTACTTTTTTCTGTTTTCAAGATTGGAGAAGCTATACTATTTGTCATATAAATAGATACAGCTTGCAAAATGAAATTTCTGATAAGTGAAGAAATGCAATTGTAAAAGTAGAAAATGATATGGAAGACTTCCTGTTTGGCTAATGGTGTTTACCTTACAGACACAAGGTGCAGGGTTTGATTCTCACATGGGGTAACTGGCTAGGCTTAAAATGGCCTGAAAGGGCAGGTAGCCTAGTACTAACCTATGAACCCTAAAAGATGTATCTGAAGAGGCATGATAGCTAATTGTGGTAAAACTCAGGTTCTGTTCTTGAGGAGGATTAGTGCATTCTTGTTTGGTGTGGCTTGTTGTCCCGGCCCCCCTTTAAATAAACCACACCAAACATATAAAGCCATTTGATGACCTTTATTGAACACTCTTTTACAATGAACTTATACACACAAAACAACATCAATCATCTTCATCAGCAATGATCTCAGGGCAGCGTCACTACTCACCCTGGACGAATTTGCCTCAGGGCAGCCTACCTACTCACCCTGATACCTCCTCCACTGGGGCAGCGTACCTTCTCACCCAGCACTCAAATAGGCAGCGTACCTGCTCACCTCACCTCCTGACCAAACAATCATTAACCAATAAATAACCACCTTCCTTAGAGGGGGAACAGAAGAGGACAATTATGTCCCTCTTCTCTGCCACCAGCCTGGTCCCTAGGCTGTTCCCCTTCCTAAACCCTAGCTGCAACCACACCCTCTAAAAAGAGCTTTGAATGAAGATCCAATCCTACCTCATTAAGATGGACCCCATCCATTTGGTACCAAATCTCCTCTCCATCCCCAAAATCTCTATGATCAATGGTATGCACCCCCAAAATCCTTAACTGCCTAGCCAGTCTCTGAATGATGAACCTCCTGACTCTTTCAATCGCCCTATAACTATAAGCACTCCTCCAACACAAATGAGGAACCAACTCTGACCAAACAATTTCCATACCTGGGTACAATGCCTGTAATCTCAGCAAGTCCTGAAGAATAATATCCACTAATCACTTTTTGGAAAGGATGCCCAAATCATTGCCCCCCAAATTAATTACTAATATACAAGGACACCCCACCTTCAATTTAACCTACTTAAATTCATGCAACAACCTACCCTACCTAAGACCCCTAACCCCATGCCAAGTAACTGACCACCCTAAGTGTGATAAACCCCAAATGTATCCCATCTTCCCTAACGCACGGCAAAATGTGCCTACTTCCCTTAATCCCTACCACTTAATCCTGTCATAAGTCCCTCCTCCCCCTACATCACTTCCTTTAACCTCTCCCTTTCTCTTTAACCCTTTCACTACTACAATCCCAGTATCCTACCTATCTGCAAAGACTCACATTAATTCCTAACTTCTATACCCACCCCCACCCCTTTACCCTTGCTCATGGGACCAGGACAACTTAGTTTGTCCCAAACTACATTTATAAATGTTACTGTCACTGACTAGCAAACTCATATAGACATGCTGAAATATCCAGCTCTGGCAGTACCATAACTGACCAAGTAATCATCCACTCAAAAACGAAGAGCAGATCCAAACAAGTTTTGTGTACATAATTTTGCACTGCTAACGTCTCCCAATACAAATTATATTTTGTTTTAGATCATATCTGCAGACAACTGCCTCTAGAGGAAATCCACAATACAAACTTCAGCTTCCTACAGTTAGCAACTAGTTATTACTCTCCTGTCACATGACAAACCAGCCACTGACTAAGTAGCAATGTGCATGCGTTCTACATCAGATAAGTGAAGCATTTGTTCTGTTTCATAGGAACACCACAGAAGAAGACTTACCTTATTTACTCACTCTCATCTTAACCCATGAAATTTTGAAGCCCATCTATCCACTCTGTTGCACAACTTCCCAAAGGAGGATGCACAGTTTATATTTGTCAGACAGTACACACATCATCACTCCATGCCATCCTAAGCATTTTCCATAAATAACGTGAAAATTGATATACTTCTATTGTAGCAAGCACCTGTATCTGACTATGCTGTGCATACAAACACCTGTGCTAGTCAGCATAGATATCACACTCACTGATTCAGCCAACACTACGTACTCATCCTACTCCCATAGGTTCATAGGTGCACTAGGTACTGATCCTACTCTCAAAGGTTCATAGGTGCACTAAGTACTGATCCTACTCCCATAGATTCATAGGTGCATTAAGTACTGATTGTACTCCCACAGGTTGATAGGTGCACTGAGTACTGATCCTACTACCATAGGTTCATATGTGCACTAAGTACTGATCCTACTCCCATAGATTCATAGGTGCACTAAGTACTGATCCTCCTCTCATAGTTTCATAGGTGCACTAAGTACTAATCTTACTGCATAGGTTCATAGGTGCACTAAGTACTGATCATACTCCCATAGGCTCATAGGTGCACTAAGTACTAATCTTACTCCATAGGGTGATAGGTGCACTAAGTACTGATTGTACTACTATATGTTCATAGGTGCATTAAGTACTGATCCTACTTCTAAAGGTTTATAAGTGCGCCAAGTACTGATTGTACTCCCATACGGTGATAGGTGCAATAACTACTGATCCTACTCTCATAGGTTCATACATGCAGTAAGTACTGATCCTACTCCCATAGGTTCATATGGGCACTAAGAACTGATCCTACTCCCAAAGGTTGATAGGTGTACTAAGTACTGATCCTACTCCCATAGGTTCATAGATTCACAAAGTTTTGATTCTACTCCCATAGCTTAATAGGTGCACTAAATACTGATCCTACTCCCATAGGTCATAGGTGCACTACGTACTGATCCTACTCCCATAGATTCATAGGTGCACTAAGTACTGATCCTAATCCCATAGGTGCACTAAGTATTGATCCTCCTCCTATAGGTTCATAGATGCACTAAGTACTGATCATACTCCATAGGTTCATAGGTGATCTAAGTACTGATCCTACTCCCATAGGTTGATATGTGCACTAAGTACTGATCGTAATCTTATTGCTTCATAGGTGGCCTAAGTACTGATCCTACTCCCATAGGTTCATAGGTACACTAAGTACTGATCTTACTCCCATAGGTTCATAAGTGCATTAAGCACTGATCCTAATCCCATAGGGTCATAGGTGCACTAAGTACTGATCCTACTACCATAGGTTCATAGGTGCACTAAGTACTGATTATACTCCCGTAAGTTCATAGTTGCAGTAAGGACTGATCCTACTCCCATAGGTTCATAGGTGCACTAAGTACTGATCCTACTCCCATAGGTTCATAGGTGCTCTAAGTACTGATCCTACTCCCACCGGGTCATAGGTGCACTAAGAACTGATCCTACTTTCACAGATTCATACATGCACTAAGTACTGATCCCACTTCCATAGGTTCATAGGTGCACTAAGTACTATCCTACTACTATAGGTCCATAGGTGCACTAAGTACCTGATCGTATTCCCATAGGTTCATACTATAGGTGGACTAAGTACTGGTCCTCCTCCCATAGGTTCATAGGTGGGCACTAAGTACTAATGTTAATGCATAGGTTCATAGGTGCACTAAGTACTTATCATAATCCCGTAGGTTCATATGTGCACTAAGTACTGATCCTACTCCCATAGGTTCATAGGTGCACTAAGTACTAATTATACTCCCATAGGTTCATAGTTGCACTAAGTACTGATCCTACTCCCATAGGTTCATAGGTGCACTAAGTACTGATTATACTCCCATAGGTTCATAGTTGCACTAAGTACTGATCCTACTCCCATTGGTTCATAGGTGCACTAAGTACTGATCCTACTCCCATAGGTTCATAGGTGCACTAAGTACTGATCCTACTCCATTAGGGTCAAAGGCACACTAAGAAATGATCCTACTACCACAGGTTCATATATGCACTAAGTACTGATCCTACTTCCATAGGTTCATAGGTGCACTAAGTACAAATGTTACTGCATAGGTTCATGGATGAACCAAGTACTGATTCTACTCCCATAGGTTGATAGGTGCACTAAGTCCTGAACATACTCCCATTGTTCATAGGTGCACTAAGTACTGATCCTACTTCCATAGGTTCATAGGTGCACTAAGTACAAATGTTACTTCATAGGTTCATAGATGAACCAAGTACTGATTCTACTCCCATAGGTACATAGGTGCAATAAGTACTGATCCTACTCCATTAGGGTCAAAGGCACACTAAGAAATGATCCTACTACCACAGGTTCATATATGCACTAAGTACTGATCCTACTTCCATAGGTTCATAGGTGCACTAAGTACAAATGTTACTGCATAGGTTCATGGATGAACCAAGTACTGATTTTACTCCCATAGGTTGATAGGTGCACTAAGTCCTGAACATACTCCCATTGTTCATAGGTGCACTAAGTACTGATCCTACACCCACAGGTTCATAGGTACAATAATGATCCTACTCCCAGAGGTTCATAGGTGCACTAAGTACTGATCATACACCCATAAGTTCATAGGTGCACTAAGTACTAATCCTACTCCCATAGGTTCATAGGTGCACTATGTACTGATCATACTCCCATAGGTTTGTAGATGCACTAAGTACTGATTCTACTCCCATAGGTTCATAGGTGCACTAAGTACTGATTGTACACCCATAAGTTAATAGTTACACTAAGTAATGATCATACTCCCATAGGTTCGTAGGTACACTAAGTACTGATCCTACTCCCATAGGTTCATAGGTGCACTAAGTACTGATCCTACTCCCATAGGGTCATAGTTGCACTAAGTACTGATACTGCTACCATAGGTTCATAGGTGCACTAAGTACAGATTATACTCCCATAGGTTCATAGGTGCACTAAGTACTGATCCTACTTCATTAGGGTCAAAGGCTCACTAAGAAATGATCCTACTACCACAGGCTCATACATGCACTAAGTACTGATCCTACTTCAATAGGTTTGTAGGTGCACTAAGTACTGATCCTCCTCCCATAGGTTCATAGATGCACTAAGTACTGATTGTACTCCCATAAGTTCATAGTTGCACTAAGAAATGATCATACTCCCATACGTTTGTAGGTGCACTAAGTACTGATCCTACTCCCATAGGTTCATAGGTGCACTAAGTATTGATCCTACTCCCATAGGGTCATAGTTGCACTAAGTACTGATTCTACTCCCATAGGTTCATAGGTGCACTAAGTACTGATCCTACTTCATTAGGGTCAAAGGCACACTAAGAAATAATCCTACTACCACAGGTTCATACATGCGCTAAGTACTGATCCTACTTCCATAGATTTGTAGGTGCACTAAGTACTGATCCTCCTCCCATAGGTTCATAGGTGCACTAAGGACAAATGTTACTGCATAGGTTCATAGGTAAACCAAGTACTGATCATACTTCCATAGGTTCATAGGTGCACTAAGTACTGATCCTACTCCCATAGGTTCATAGTTGCACTAAGTACTGATTATACTCCCATAGGTTCATAGGTGCACTAAGTACAAATGTTACTGCATAGGTTCATGGATGAACCAAGTACTGATTTTACTCCCATAGGTTGATAGGTGCACTAAGTCCTGAACATACTCCCATTGTTCATAGGTGCACTAAGTACTGATCCTACTTCCATAGGTTCATAGGTGCACTAAGTACAAATGTTACTTCATAGGTTCATAGATGAACCAAGTACTGATTCTACTCCCATAGGTACATAGGTGCAATAAGTACTGATCCTACTCCATTAGGGTCAAAGGCACACTAAGAAATGATCCTACTACCACAGGTTCATATATGCACTAAGTACTGATCCTACTTCCATAGGTTCATAGGTGCACTAAGTACAAATGTTACTGCATAGGTTCATGGATGAACCAAGTACTGATTTTACTCCCATAGGTTGATAGGTGCACTAAGTCCTGAACATACTCCCATTGTTCATAGGTGCACTAAGTACTGATCCTACACCCACAGGTTCATAGGTACAATAATGATCCTACTCCCAGAGGTTCATAGGTGCACTAAGTACTGATCATACACCCATAAGTTCATAGGTGCACTAAGTACTAATCCTACTCCCATAGGTTCATAGGTGCACTATGTACTGATCATACTCCCATAGGTTTGTAGATGCACTAAGTACTGATTCTACTCCCATAGGTTCATAGGTGCACTAAGTACTGATTGTACACCCATAAGTTAATAGTTACACTAAGTAATGATCATACTCCCATAGGTTCGTAGGTACACTAAGTACTGATCCTACTCCCATAGGTTCATAGGTGCACTAAGTACTGATCCTACTCCCATAGGGTCATAGTTGCACTAAGTACTGATACTGCTACCATAGGTTCATAGGTGCACTAAGTACAGATTATACTCCCATAGGTTCATAGGTGCACTAAGTACTGATCCTACTTCATTAGGGTCAAAGGCTCACTAAGAAATGATCCTACTACCACAGGCTCATACATGCACTAAGTACTGATCCTACTTCAATAGGTTTGTAGGTGCACTAAGTACTGATCCTCCTCCCATAGGTTCATAGATGCACTAAGTACTGATTGTACTCCCATAAGTTCATAGTTGCACTAAGAAATGATCATACTCCCATACGTTTGTAGGTGCACTAAGTACTGATCCTACTCCCATAGGTTCATAGGTGCACTAAGTATTGATCCTACTCCCATAGGGTCATAGTTGCACTAAGTACTGATTCTACTCCCATAGGTTCATAGGTGCACTAAGTACTGATCCTACTTCATTAGGGTCAAAGGCACACTAAGAAATAATCCTACTACCACAGGTTCATACATGCGCTAAGTACTGATCCTACTTCCATAGATTTGTAGGTGCACTAAGTACTGATCCTCCTCCCATAGGTTCATAGGTGCACTAAGGACAAATGTTACTGCATAGGTTCATAGGTAAACCAAGTACTGATCATACTTCCATAGGTTCATAGGTGCACTAAGTACTGATCCTACTCCCATAGGTTCATAGGTACACTAAGTACTGATTTTACTCCAACAGGTTGATAGGTGCACTAAGTCCTGATCGCACTCCCATTATTCATAGGTGCACTAAGTATTGATCCTACTCCCACAGGTTCATAGGTACAATAAGTACTGATCCTACTTCCATAGGATCATAGGTGCACTAAGTACTGATCCTACTCCCATAGGGTCATAGGTGCACTAAGTACTGATCCTACTCCCATAGGTTCATAGTTGCACTAAGTACTGATTATACTCCCATAGGTTCATAGTTGCACTAAGTACTGATTCTACTCCCATAGGTTTATAGGTGCATTAAGTACTGATCCTACTCCTATAGGTTCATAGGTGCACTAAGTACCTGATCATACTCCCACAGGTTCATACTATAGGTGCACTAAGTACTGATCCTCTTCCCATAGGTTCATAGGTGCACTAAGTACTAATGTTATTACATAGGTTCATAGGTGCACAAAGTACTGATCATACTCCCATAGATTCATAGATGCACTAAGTACTAATCCTACTCCCATAGATTCAGAGGTACACTAAGTATTGATCCTACTCCCATAGGTTCATAGGTGCACTAAGTACTGATCATACTCCCATAGGTTCATAGGTGCACTAAGTACGGATCCTACTCCCATAGGTTCATAGGTGCACTAAGTATTGATTCTACTCCTATAGGTTCATAGGTGCACTAAGTAACTGATCATACTCCCATAGGTTCATACTATAGGTGCACAAAGTACTGATTCTCCTCCCATAGGTTCATAGGTGCACTAAGTACTGATTATACTCCCATAGGTTCATAGGTGTACTAAGTACTAATCTTACTCCCATAGGTTCAGAGGTACACTAAGCACTGATCCTACTCCTATAGGTTCATAGTTGCACTAAGTACTGATCATACTCCCATAGGTTCGTAGATGCACTAAGTACTGATTCTACTCCCATAGGTTCATAGGAGATTACTAGGCTAATGACTCTGGGGCCCTTACAAGCCTAGCCAAGAGTTTATCCCCAGAAAAGAAACCACAATCAGCACCTGCCACCCCTGTCAATGAGGGGCACAGGTGGAACCCCTGAGACAAATTTGTGGTTGAAAAAAATTCAAAAACGAGAGGCCAGCACCAACAGAGTGGAGATAACCAAGTTTATTATAGTGGCAACACCAAAATCAGACCAGTTTCAGCAAAATTGCCTTCCTCAATGATAACATTACTTAAGTAACAATAGACATATATATATATATATATATATATATATATATATATATATATACATACAAGCACACAACTGATTAACAATACATAATCAACAATTAATCAATACACAACCCACTTTGTTAATAATCATAAGTGATCAATAAGACCTGGGGGGGGGATAATCCATCTAACTTAACAATCCAACAACTTTCTTTTTTATTCAGTAGAGAATGCCAGCCTAAAATATATATATATATATATATATATATATATATATATATATATATATACATACAAGCACACAACTGATTAACAATACATAATCAACAATTAATCAATACACAACCCACTTTGTTAATAATCATAAGTGATCAATAAGACCTGGGGGGAATAATCCATCTAACTTAACAATCCAACAACTTTCTTTTTTATTCAGTAGAGAATGCCAGCCTAACTTATTTGTCCTATCTCCCTGAATTTTATCTATCACCATAAAATTAAATCTACCCAAACTGTGTCTAACAGCGTGTCTATATAAAGCACTACAAGATCTTTTATTCAGGATGTCACTAAAATGTTCACGTATTCGTATACAAGGTGGGCGGGAGGTTTGACCAATGTAAAAGCCTGAACAAGAACAGGTTGCTAAATATATCAACCAGTCTGTACCACAATTAGCAAAATATTTAATATCATAAAACTTACTGGTGTTTTTACTAGAAAATTGTTTTGATTTGAATATAAATTTGCAAGAGGAACAGTGACCACAAGGAAAAGAACCTAACAATCTATCCCCAACAAGTGTCAATTGTTGATTGGAAGAATGTGTACCCCCATAATATTTGTAGTCACTAAAATAGGACCTCAAAGTCCGCCCCCTCTGATAGGAAAACTGGCACCTAGGGGTGAGAACCTCACAAAGTTCATTATTCGCTAGTAAAATATTCCAATTATAATTAACAATGTCTCTGATAACATTGATATTTCGTCCATATGTAGTGACAAATCTAATAGTTTTATTATTCTGGTTGCTTTTGTCTCTATACTCCAATAGATCCGATCTGTCCTGTTTAGAAACCCAATTACTGGCAGATATAACATTACCAAGTCCGTAACCCCTTTCCTGAAAACTACGAATGGTCCTGCTGGTAGATCTCATAACTATCCCTGGTGGAACAAATACGCTTAATATGCAAAAATTGGGACTTGGTTATGTTTTTAATTATGTGCCGTGGATGCAGGCTAGCAGCAAATAATAAATTATTATATTGGGGATATTTCCAAAAAACATGTGAGCTAAGAGTATCATCAGGATTCCTAACTACTATAATGTCCACAGAATTAATTTGTTTGGAATAATAATTTAATGTAAACTCTATGCCCCATTTATTTTCGTTAAGATATTGGATAAACTCCAATAAATAATCTTTATCCGCTCGCCATACCATCCAACAGTCATCAAGGTAATGTCTCCAAATATCTAGTTCTCCCATAGAAATGTTATGATTACTATTGTAAATCAAGTGTTCTTCCAGGAAACCCATAAATAAATCAGCATATATGGGTGCAAAGGAGGCCCCCATAGCAGTACCTTGTACCTGCCAATAACATTCACCCTGAAAATACAACACATTTTTGGACAGTACATGTTCAGCCAAACATATCAAAAGAGTATTGAATCAAGAAGGATATATGTCAGCCCTGTCTAAATAATATTGCAGCACTTGCAGACCTGCCCAATGGGGGTATGTTCGTGTACAAAGAGGTGACATCCAATGGGCATAATAGCCAATCAGGATCCAACTGCATATCTGATATTATTTTAAGAAACTGAGTTTTGTCCTGAATCCTAGATCTTACTAATTTTAATAAAGGTTGTAAATATTGTGTTAGGAACAGTGAAAGAGGTTCTGTAAGAGAACCAATAACAGACACAATCGATCTCCCTGGTGGTTTATCCAAATTCTTATGGATCTTCAACAATAAATATAAATACTGTCTTTGCGGATCCATAACTGTTAGCTGTTGTGCTACTGATTACACAGTAATTCCTTCTTCCAAAACCTGTTGAAGAAATATATCAATTTCTTTTTTGAATCTATGAGTAGGGTCAAGTGGCATGTGCATGTGATATCTGGCATCCATTAGTTGTCTTTGTGCCTCAGAAAAGTAGGAAACCAAATCCATTACAACCACTGCCCCACCCTTATCAGCTGGCAAAATCACTATATTCTTGCTATTTTTTAAATTAATCAATGCCTGTTCTTCACTAGCTGACAGATTATGACTCAGTATTTTAGGCTAACTCATCTTGAAATGTAGATCCTTAAGCACTGAATCTTGAAAAATAGAAACATGTTTATTCATTGGTGCACTAAGTACTGATCCTCCTCCCATAGGTTCATAGATGCACTAAGTACTGATCGTACACTCGTAAGTTCATAGTTGCACTAAGTACTGATCATACTCCCATGGGTTCATAGGTGCACTAAGTAGTGATCCTTCTCATAGGTTCATAGGTGCTCATTAGACTAACGACCACAAGGGCCTTTTTAAGCCTAGCCATACATCACAAATCTGGGACAAGTTCTGGTACTGATGATAAGTGTAAGCAGGGGCTTGGGAGATGAAACATTTACAAGCAAGAGCCTGGGAGATGAACCATTTACAGACTGTCTGTGTCCATTTGAGACATAGGTGGAAACCCAGGAATAAATTTCTTGTTCCCCATGCAACTGTCCAAGTTATACATGAATTGGGTTATAGAGAAACACAGCTTTACATGGATGGTGAGCCTGTTTCTGAGCTTGTGTAGGCTCTGGGATACATACCTGTCTCTACAGCAGGTCTTATTTATATCACTGGCAAGGTTTAAGTCTTTAGAATGGATAATTCTGGTGCTGTTTGCTTTGTGGATATGCAGGAGATCCATCAGAGCAGTGTCTGACAATGCCCTGCATACCTGCTTAGGTACATGCCAAAGGGGACATTGTACACAATGATATGTCTAATGAATGCCATATACAGTGGACAATGACTCCTTTGGACCAAGATGCCATACCTTTGTTTATAAGTTGCTCAGCATGGAATGATTTTCTCACTACTGTAGACATGTGATGGTCAAAGGCTAGATTACTGTCTATGTGTGTCCCTAAGTCCCTGACTACTGGGTCAACTCTAAGAAGTATGTGTCAGTATGATAGTTACCAGAGGAGGTTGACTTACCGAAGGATACTATTATGCATTTCTTGGCATTTAGTTTTAGCTCATGGCTCTGACACCAGTTGTTTGTCTGTGTCAGCCCTTTCTGGAGAACATTTTAGTCAGTGTGGGAGTCAATGACAGCTCCTAATTTGCAATCATCTGCAATTTAGTCAGCTAGAGACCATTGACACTGGCTTTGGCTTCAGAGAAGTAAATGCAAAAAGGATCAGTCCAAGGATCGATCCCTGAGGGACTCCACTTGTTACTGGCATCTTTGTAGAGGTGGACTGCACAATGTTAACTTCCTGGGCCCTGTCTGTGAGCAAGTTGGCTATCCACTGGATGACATACAGGTTTGTACTTAACCTCTTGAGTTTGTCAACAATGTCTGAGTGGGGTATTCTTTCAAATGCCTTGGTCAGGTGAAGGTAGGCAGTGTGAACCATTTTGCCCTCATTCTATTCATTGCTTTGGTGAGCTCCTCAAAGAAGTCCATCAGACTGAGTAGGCATGACCTGCTCTTGATGAAACAAAACTGGGACGGGTCCAGTGTATGGAGGTTTACTATGTCATTATTGGTCATCTCCATGATAATTCTTTCCATGGCCTTGCATATAAGACTAGTGAGACTTATGGGTCTGTAGTTTCCAGGGCCTGTAGATGGCCCAGCTTTGTGCAGAGGGATGACTGTTTCTGCTCTCTATTCATGAGGTACAAAGCCTGTTTGGAGGCTACAGTTAAACAGCAATTCCAGAGGGCCCGATACATCACATTTCATACTGTTTAGAAGGCATCCTGGGATACTGGCCTTCGAGACAGCATTAAGAAAATGTTCCCTAGTGATAGCAGGGGGAGTTACATTTGATGGTATTTCCTGAGGGAAGGTTGATGGGGAGAGAGAGGTCCCATGTCATTTGTCTATTACTAATGAGAAACAAGTGAATGCTGGTATACATGGATATGCAACAAGTCTGACATCTTCTTGAATCGCATTGCACATGGCTGTGTAACAACATCCTATTAACTGCAATCCTGTTCTGCTGCTGTCTGCATTGCATGCATCTCAGAAGCTACAGCAGCTCATTGTTATTTCATGTAATATCCTAATTTAGCTACTGTAGTAAGTGGCCGACACACAAGGGACACTGTAGAAGCATACAGTGTACCATAATTTGTGTAATATATTTTAACATGCACCAGTACTGTACACAAACTTCAGCCTGCACAAGATGTTTAAACTTTGAGCATGTATAGGTTGCATAGTTGTAAAAGTCATTTGGTCATTTCATCCTATATAAACGTGTACAAGCAGACAGACAGACACAGAGCCATACTTGTGCATTCACCTGCTCCCATACGAGCACACATACACACATGCACACACAAACATGCACACTCTTGTTTCTCATGTAGTCTAACTGCCAGCACCAAAATGCCCTTATTTTTTTATTAACAATCAGCACCACACAATTCTAGTACTTTGATGAAAATGATGCTAAATATTAAAAAAAATTCTATAAGGTTGTTAATTCATGCAGTCTGTCTTCAGCAAAACACACTGAATTTAAAATACCATTGCTATACATTAAATTAAGCAAATCTGACCTATTTCTCTGATCATCTGTACTTGTATGACGAAACTTAGAGAAAAGATCTGTTAATATGTATAGATGATCAAAACCAGGGAATAAACTATTCTTCATGGTTCATTGGTTGTAATACTTTGTTAGTTACAGTAAATGATTTTCAGCTGCACGGCACTATTAAGCCATTTCAAAGTGCTTTAAAACACACACACACACACACACACACACACACACACACACACACACACACACACACACACACACACACACACTTTCATTTTCGGATTTACAACCTCACCTCCATCTAAATGGGATCGGTACTGATCCCCGAAAGAACTTTTCACCGAAGCAGAAATAGCCAGGCATACTTCCTTTGAAGGTGCTTTTTAACAAAAAAGTACTTTTGAGGAAATATGCCTGCAGCTAGAGGGAATTGTGGGGGGAATGACTGTTGCGGAGATCGTACTATGGTGCGGATAAGGGAATATTCCCTTTTCCTCACTGTAGTGTGATCTTGGAGTGAGAATATTAAAGTAGGGGGGTGTGAGGGCACAGCCCCCCACATGAGGGGTGCAGGGGGGCTTGCTCCCCCGCATAAAAGTAGATTCATTGTTTTTTTTTTTTTTAACACACTTTAATGAAAGCTCTTTTTTGGTGAAAGTGCTTCCGTTAAAGTGTGTTCGGTGCTTGTGGATTCAGACTATTGAACTTTAGTTCAATAGTCCTAGATCCATCTAAATATAGCTGTCAACTTGAATGGAATTCTTAATTCCTTTAACTTGTACATTAATTTAATTCAAACAGAGGAAAAGCTTTACATTAAAACCTGTAAAAAACTACAGCTGATGAGCTGATGAGGAACCTCTTAGACATCATATGTTCATAGGTGTGATATCACTTATTTGCAGGTCATTAGGTCAACAGGGAACACAGATCCCTTAACTATCTAAACTATTTTTAAATGTACAGCTCCATCTAGAATGCTGTCCACCTTTAACTGATAAATGAGAAAAGTAATCTTATCACAAACCTTGAATCACATGTTCAGGAAGCTGTGTCATTGACAGACCTAATATTGTTCGAACAGCTGAAGAGACAGGAAGAGAGACTTTTCCAAAACAGCATATGCAAACTGGCATCGGATTCCATGTGATGGAAGTAACAATGTAACTGATAAGCTATTTCATGCTACACTACTGTATCTTATTGGTGAAGATAATAAATGTAACTGCTACAAGAGAAAAGGGAAAGATCTGAATCTGATTGTCAAACTGCATTTCACAAGACATTTTTCCCTTTGTTGCAAAAAAATCAAAATTAAATTTTGTTGATGTTAGTTTGTCTCTGGTAACCAGTTATCTCAAGGGTAATTATCAGTTCAGCTTATGTTGAGACCCTTAGTTTTGACTGTATCACAGTAAGGTTTCCTTTGATTTAAACAACAATTTTTTCACCCCGTTCTCTATACCACTGGCTGGTTGTGATTTTTGTTCTGTAAATTGCATGCATGTTGTATTGAGTATGCATTTTGTGCCTTGGTGCCACGGTTCTGTTTGAAAATGGTCTGATCACTATATATACCCTATAAACTATCTTCATTAACTCTGAAAAGGAAGTACTAACATGTTCTACACTCATCAGTTTTTGAAGGGCTTTCTAGATCTGAGATTCACTCTGCATTTCAAAGTACAGATTAATTCAAAATTATTTATATTTTTGAATGCTGAGTCTGTGGCATCTGTGTGTTACCAAATACTTCTTTAACTGATAAACTAGAATTCAGATCCTTCAATATCCCCTGAAATTAATGGCTCTTGGAGCCCTAACACTGAAAAGGCTTTAATTTGTTTCAACAGTTGGATGAGAGCGAGCCTTTTCCAAAAAAATACATTAGCAAACTGGTGTCATGGCTTGTTGATAAGGACATGGTTTACCAAAAATGCAAAAGGACCCAACATAATCCTCAACATACGTATGGCTAAGATGTGATCTGAGGTCTATAAAGATCTTCTGTGATCAGCAAATATAAAACATGTTAGCAAGCCCTTCCAGAGTTAGTACAGACGGTGTCTGTAACAGCCCAGCTGCACATTTAAAAGATCACATGCCAACAGTTGAGTTACCCCTCCAGTCATTTTTAATATCCATCTGCCTTGGACTGCCTTCCGGTGGAGTAATTTATTGTTACATATAGGATAGTAATTAAATAAAAAAATTATAATAAAGTGGACTGCTTGTTTTACATCTGGCATTCATATCATGATTTTATTATGTTTATGTCATCATTCCATGCAATTTGATCTTATTTATAAATAGGTGGAAATGTCCTTTGACCTTTGTGTGTCATACTTGCAGGTCACTACGTACTACAGCAGTGGCTTTTAAAGTGTTGTATTATCCTGTTAAAACCTCATGTGTGTGCAACAAGGAGACATAAACCATACCATTAGTAAATATTATGAGGTATGTTATTGGATATGCAGCCAGTAATACCATCTGAGTCTGAGTAAGGGGAGGTGTTGTTGGTTGCAAAGTCTGTGTTATTGCCCTCTTTTTTCAATGACATTAACTTTTATACAAATATTGTTCATTTCAGCAATGTAAAGTAGCCCTGCACTAGCTGTACTCTAACTATGGCCACATCAAGAAAGGCACTTTAAAATATTAGTGCATACCTGGTTTGTGTACTCCAAAAAGTAGGGGAAGTCAGAGGGGGCATGGAGTGCTGTCAGCATCTGCTGTCAGGGTGTATTATTAGCACATGGATGCAAGAAATGGAAATGTCATCCCACATGTTAACAGAAGTTTGTTTTACTGATACACTGCATTTAAGTTACCGTCATATCCACTGTGTAAACCAGTTCATATAAAGCAAAGCTGTTGCAAAGCTTAACTGTTTTATTGTGTTCTATTTTGTAGCTTTGTACATGATTATTAACAAACAACTAAACAGATATAAGTAGATACAGTGCCCTCACTTACACAGAACAACTTTCTGCTAATGTAACATGGAAAGGTGAAATTCAATAATATGTACATTTGGTTAAATCATGCAAGTGAGGGCCATAAACTACATGGTTTTCCTAGAGCCAGGTGCATTAATTTTATAATCTGTGCAAGGCACCCACACTGCCATGATGTGTGTCTCATTTTACTTGGGCAGGTGGTCTATAACTGAGTAACTGCTCACAGGCTACTGAAATGCATGTGCACTGAGCATGCTTAGTATGACATACATTTCTCCTGTCAGAGGTCACACAATGCCACAAGTGTGATTTTGTTCATGATTCACATTCATGGCAGTTCAGCCTACTTTAAAGCCTCTACTGTGGTTCTCATATGTATGATGGACCAAGTCAATGAATACAATGTTGTAGCATTCATTTTTGGGAAGGGCACATTGATTCAATCATTTTAAGTTTCATTTTGTGCTGCTGCCTGCAGTAGCCTTTATGCTCACAAATCCTAATATGACCCTTGCTTCACCGCAGAGGAGATGCATTTGTACTTGAAACTGCAGTGGGTTTTATGGTTCCCTATTACGTGATCGAAGACACTTTTCTTCAACACGTAATATTCAACCTCAAAGCATTAAAAACACTAAACCATGAACAGCCATGTCCGCAAATTTTTTCCTAAGGAAAAAATTCAGTTGGCCGTTCTCGCGGTTTGTCCTTTTCCCCAATGCTGAGCGATCTCAGAGTTGGTATATTTAGTTGGGGGGTGGGGGGTGCAGCCCCCCCATGTTGGGTGGTGTGGGGTGCAAAGCCCCCCACTTGATTAGGATTGTGAAGTTTGTGTTGTTTGTTTGCGGCCTTGTGAATTTTTTCCCTAGGAAAAAATTCAAGGACGTTGCCATTCGTGGTTTAGTGTTTTTGATGTTTTGGGTTTGAATATTATGCGTTCAAAGAAAAGTGTCTTCGATCACATAATATAGACCCGGTTTTATGGCTGGCAAAGGTGAAATCTGCTGGCATATGGCTTTGATGTTTGACTCCATATTTAAGCAACAAATTAAACTAACTCAATCACAGTTCATCTACATCTGTATGACTGTATAACAGGAATGCATTTTAGATTATAAAATATGTGATTTAAACTGTGCTGCTTTTTATCATGTAGTATAGAAAACCTTCGGAGAGGAACATCAGCTCACCATAATTGAAGTCAGAAAAACAGTTAACATCTTATTGGTTTAATGGTTTAAAATTATATTGTATCAGTCTGTTCTACCAGCTTGAGAAAAAACTTGATGTGACATTCTTTAGATAGTGAAATGGATACATCAGTAAATTCTGTTTTTTAGTAGATATTCAGTAGGCACCATTATCACGTATTTGGCACAGAGGACTACAATTACAAGATGTTAATAAGTTGCTTCCTTTTGTACAGGGGATTATTTATTCCCCTCAGCTTTTATTTGTTTACTGTGTGCCTCTGAGCAAGTCACTTAACCAGACAGTGTTCCCATGAGTCTGATAATGGTCCATGTAGATCAGTGGTCTAGTCCAGTGAACAGATACACATAAGTACTTAAATAACCATTGGCAGCAACAGTCAGTGATTCATTTGGTTTGTAAACCTGCGAAATACTGCAGATTTTGTAGCCACAGAGATCTATGACTGCATGCCAGCTGACCTCCATAATGGTTAGCCCAACTGGTAGTACAAACAGCTGTACTTTAAAGGGTCTGACTATACCTTGTTGTCATTTGTTATGAAAAATATCAAACAGAAACTTGAGAACATCTGAAAATCCTACTAACATACATAAAGTTATATCTGTCCATAATGAAGCAGCGCGCATACACATTTAAATTATTATTTTTCTATACTAACATTTATGACTTCTGAGTAGCATTTGGCACACATAACCATACTTTAAGAATATGGTCATAAATTATGTATTAAAAGAAATATATATTAGGACTAACTCAGCCGTACTTTAGAACTGAGTAAGCTCTCAACTGCAGAAGTGGGAAGACGTAAGGGAAGAGGTGAAACAAATTCTAAAGTGTTAGTCCTTAGTCTTTGAAAAACATGTTTACACTAAGTAGGCAATACAGGTTTATTTGAACCCCAATCTTTGAGAAAAGACAGGAATGTTTGAGTGGTGCCTTATACACGAGATTAGTCATGAACTATAATGTCAAATAACAAAAAGTTTATTTGGAAAAGGGCATACTTGTCAGCTGTTATATTGTTTAGTCTAAAAAGTTGCTTTGTTCAATACGTTGAGCACAATACTGAAACGACATATATTCATAACTTTGCAATTATACTATATTGTAAACTCATCACTGTTAAAGCTATAGCCCAAAGCTTTTCAGAGCATGGTACAAAAATTTTAAGCATAAACTGTACCCAGGATTCAGAAACAAACCTAGTTACAAGATGTAAGACTGCTGGAAAAAAGCACTGTTAGAGCAATTACAGAAGCCAATGATTTAGACACAGTAGCCACAATGAAGAAAGACTATTATTGGCTAATTTTCGTGTCTCTGAATCACTGGGTGATTACTACAAGTGCTAACAGGCCCTTTTTCTATTGCCTTTGTGGTAATCATTGCTTGTGACTGATGCATCATGCTAGCTCAGGTACCCCCTACTCATTTATTCTCTCACACAAACACACACTCATATATTGCCATATACCTTATATTTCCATGAGTTAACAAAATGTGCCTAATGTTGCCTTTTGTTCCTCATAAATCATGAATGATTACAGTCAATCAACAATGCTAATCATTAGAGGTTCATTTTTTTTAGTGTTCAAAGAATACATTGTTATAAAAGACCTACTGCTCTATTAACTCTAAGTGGTGTCATCTAGTGACCCCCACCCCAGTTTGTCTGGAAGTCTTGATCGTGGCCCCCATATGCCACAGATTGTTACAGCCAGCCAATCAATAATGCCAGACATTGGAGTTTCATACTTCTTGATATACCATGTCTCATACCCCCCCCCCAAAAAAAAAAACATGTTCTTTTAGGTTTGCAACTGGATTAGGGTATTACTCAAGATTGTCACTGGTGTCGAGTGTTATCCCCATGCATCCTTCATGCTGCACAAACTGTTGATCAATTAACTTTTGAAGTGACTTAGGGATTTATTTAACAGTCCATGGAGTCTAGTAACCAATCTCCTCCTTATTGCAGGATTTTTTTTGATATTCAAGGGTAGTTAAGGTAAGGCAGCCACACCTGCACATATACACGCAGGCATTACCACACACATAATGCACATTAAACACCTCCTTCATGCAATCAGTGTCATGTGCACACCCACGCAGTCACATATAAACAGAAACACACAGACGCAGTCACAGGCATGCACGTACACATGCACACATACTGTACATTAAACACCTCCTTCACTCAATCAGTTTCATGCGCACATCCATACATTCATGTATAAACAGAAACAGAAAAAAAAATGGCTGCAGAAAGTAACCAGTAGTTTTAAAGTGCATAAAGCACTTTTCATTTAATAAAAGCATCAGCAACAATAGTTAACCCTTCCTGTTCTACACACTATGAAAAAATACTGTTTAAAACTAAAAACTGCCAGCTGAGTTATTTTTCTGAGCTAGGCAATTAGCTATGAACCAGTATGAAATGTTGTAGTAAAAAAAGTCTGTAGTGCAAAAAAAGTTTGTAGTGCAGAATTTCAGCAGTGTAATAGTAATTCCTTATAGGTAACCTTATTATTTCATATGTTTATTTGTTCCTGTTGTTTAAAGTATACCTATCAGCATACTTTACTTTTAAACCATAGCTTCAATCTTCCTTGTTCATGGTTGTCAGCATTGTTTTCATTTTAAACAGTATTTTTTCATAGTGTGTAGAACATGAAGGGTTAACTATTGTTGCTGATGTCATCACAGCATGTGAGCTGACAGGCTCAAGCACTTCCTGGTATTTTATTTAACTGAAACTTGTAGCTTGAATGTTTGCATCTGGAGAAGTTTGATTTTATTAAACGAAAAGCGCTTTATGCACTTTAAAACTACAGGTTGCTTTCTGAAGCTGTTTTTTTTTCTATTTTAGTAGTTTATTTTGTATTTTTTCAGTATAAACAGAAAAACACAGACAAAGTCACAGGCACGCGTACACACACACACACACACACACACACACACACCACACACATACTGAGCTATAAACACCTCCTTCACTCAATTAGTGTCATGTGCACACCCAGGCATTCACGTATAAACAGAAACACACAGTCACAGGCATGCATGTACGTACACACACACACACACACACACACACACACACACACACACACACACACACACACACACACACACACACAGGCATTACCACACACATACTGTACATTAAATGCCTCCTTCACTCAATCAGTGTCATACACAAACCCATGCATTCATGTATAAACAGAAACACACAGACACAGTCACAGGCGCACGCGCGCACACATACATATGCAAACACTTCCCCAGTACTACCTATCCATTACAGTTGAGAGTAATGGGTGATCGTCAACTGCAATAACTGACTGTGACCAGTGGTAAGGATTGCCACAGCTGAGCAGTTCTGTGAATCATTTGGCTGCATGAAGTGATTGATGGACACTCCATCTTTTTGTTCATTCAAGTGACCTCCGAGGCAAAAGTACACACGCACATTACAACCCACCACACCAAGTACCACACATAGTATACATGCGTGAGTCTCACAGCCTCTAAAGCCCAGCCACAAACCCAACATACTAGTCATATGAGACTCTATCGTGAGACACACAGATGTGCCCCTCACCAGGCTAGACAAGGAGAAATTCATGGTAAGTTGCTTGTCAGGTGCTAGAATCTGCTGTATCACTCACGCACTCAAGTCTCTCAACAACAGATACTGTTATGACACTGTCATTGTCCACATTGGTATGAATAACTTGAGATGTACCACTCTGAACTATATGAAGAGAGACATGATTAAGCTTGCTGAATATGTGTCCTAGGCAGGTATACCCCTAGCCTTAAGCCTAGGATGCCTCAATACAAAAAGAAAATGATTGACTTTAACAATTAGCTTAGTTTCTGGTGTCATTCCAAGGGAATCCAGTACATGACAGCCTGGGAGAACATGACTGATAGATCACAATGCTTCACCAAAGATGGCCTTCATCTGTGTCCCCTGGACTTCAGGCTTCTGGCAAATGCTCTTGCCTCACCCATAGTGCCTTTTTTAGGCAAAGTCATGAGGACAAAATTACCAACGTGAAAAATTCTTCTAAATAAAATTTAAAGGTCATGCTTCTAAACAGAAGGAGTCTTTACATGAAACTACACTCAATGCAAGCATTCCTCACCCTGGAAAGTGCTGACATTTGTGCAGTCACTGAAACCTGGTTCAAAGCTGTAGAGAGCACTGCAGCCTTACCAGGTTACTTGTCCAACCATACTTTCAGACCCCAAATGGAGGGCTACAAAGCCAAAGGAGGTGAACTTTCAATATTTATCAAAGACATACACACCTCCAGGCTGATCAAACATTATGACACACAGGATACACTCCAGATGCAGTTAACTGTTGACAAAATATATATTCAAGTCATAGCTAGCTACAGAACCCCAACCATAACTCAGGAGGACCACTCCACCTATCTGGACTTACTTGAATCAATCAAGATTCCACCCTCTACCATGATCCTGTGCAACTTTAACTACTCAACCATAGAGTGGAAGACGTATTCTAGCGCAAACACGAATACCCAGAGATTCCTCGACTTCGTCAATGCCAATGCATTGGATCAGATGGTCGACCCCCCTACAAGATGTGAAAATATCCTGGACCTGGTACTAACCAACATGAGTAGCCAATGTAGCCCCCCTACAGTGTCATCCCTCCCTGGTAAGATCCGGCCATAAAACAATCACTTTGAAAGTCACCATCTCCCTTGACTCCCCGCTTGTCAGGGTCGAACAAAAAAACTTTTCCAAAGCTGACTACAACTTCCTGAGAGCAGGTATAAGCAACTTCACAGTCACCATCCCTTCAGTTGGAACAAGCACTAATGTTCAAACCTACACAAAAAAAAACTATATGAGCACCTATATAGCTGCATGGACTCAGCAATACCTGACAGGACCAAAGCATCTTCCTCAAAGAAGAGTAAACCTGTCTGGTGCACAGCAACAATAAACAGTCTCTATAATAAAAGGAAAAAAATGCTGTCCAGGACCAAGAAGGAGCAGGTGCCAAGTTGGAAGCAATCTCTCCTTTGTCTGAACAAGCAAATAAGGTCACTAGTGAAATCCTCTAAGGCTAACTTCAAGTCCAAATTGGCCACATCCACTAAGGACAATCACAAGGCCTTCTTTGCATACATCTGCAATCTCAAAACTAACTCCCAAATCTGCTCTGAATTAGTGGTCAAGAATACCACATACACGAACACCATAGGTATAGCCAACCTGCTGGCGACAAGTTCAGTGGAAACTTCACCCCCCGTCCCCCATCATAAACCAGGGCAGTCCCAGCACCTTCCCCCCTCCACTCATCACCAGGGAATAGGTCATTAATGTCCTTTTGAAGGCAAAAAAATACAGCCTCCATGGGAGCCAACAGCATCCCTGGCTATGTCCTACATGAACTCAGGTGAAAGCTCTCAGCACCAATAGGTACCTATTCAACCAAAGCCTGAGCACCAACTTCATCCCAGGAGAATGGAGGACAGCCACTGTCATCCCTTTACACAGAGGTGGAGCATCCACTAACTCAGGCAATTATAAGTTCATCAGCCTATGGATTGCATTATCATGGATCTTATAAATAAAGACACTGGCAACCTCCAAACTCTTGATCTCACACAGTTTGGTTTTGTCAAAGGGAGATCATGCCTGTTAAACTTGGTTGCCTTCTTCAAAACAGTCATCAAAGCCATGGGTGAGGGGAAGATAGTGCATACCATCTGCCTTGACCTAGCCAAAGTCTTCGACACTATTCCCCACTTAGGCATAATAGATAAACTCTTCCAGCTAGGCATCGACTCGTATGTTACCAGATGGATAGCTGACTAGCTCACTGATAGAACCCACTCAGTAAAAACAGGGGAAGCCACCACTAGTAGTAGACCCGTAATGAGGGGCATACCCCAAGATTCAGTCTTGGGGCATCTACTGTTTGCTTTTCTGAGGTGCAAGCCAAAACCAGTGGTCTGTGGCTGACAAGGTTTGCAGATGACTGCAAGCTGGGCACTGTCATAAACTCCCCTAGTGATATGAACATCCTCCAAGAGGGCCTTACCCAAACTAATGACTTGTGCCAGAAGCATGGCCTCAAACTGAATGCCAAGAAATGCATCATTATCCCTTTTGGGGAAAATAGCATCTCCACTAATTATCACATTAATAACAACATACTAAGCATGCAATCAGTCGTGAGGGACTTGGGCACCCAGGTTGATAGCAACCCGACTTTTGACGACCAAGTTGCCTCAGTTGCACGGAAGGCTTTCTACATTGCTCACCTCATAAGTAAGCTATTTCATCCAGAAACAAGGAGGTCATAACATCCCTGTATTCCTCTCTTATCGGACCCATTATTGAGTACAATGCCCCCTTCTTCCAAGCACATGTAGCAGTTGGAGGGAATACAGAGGTTCCTGACCAGGAAATATCTGGGTCTCAAATGCCTGTCCTATACAGATAGGCTAAAACCCCTGTCTCTCTACTCAGTCTCATATAGACTGCTCAGAGTGACCTGTGTCTGGAATACAAGGCCATCTCAGACTCAGGCTTGATGGAGTTGCTGCATATCCATAAGTCAAACTTCACTCATGCAATCAGTACATAAGGCCTCAACCTGGTCTGTGACATTAATAGAACTTGTTGGTGGGAGAGACTTGTGTCCTTTTGACTCCCCCATCTGTGGAATTGACTCCCTGCTCATGTCAAGCAGAGTACCTCACTAGCCTTCTTTAAGTGGAACCTGGACGACTGGATGGGAAACAGAAAATATACCCTTGGGATCCCACCTGTGTCCCTGCTGGGCAGGGAAAACAGGTGCTGACTTTGTGGGAACATGGGTGAAATTCTTGGCTAGGCTTATAAGGGCCTCCAGGCCAACAGCCTAGTATTGTCCTATGAACCTGTGAACCTACTGCAGGTACTTCCTGGGGAGAGTACATAGTTAATTACCATATGCCACTTCCCCATAAGACACAACCCAGTGCTGCACTGTATCTCTTTGAAGTAAGCAATGCTATAGGGCTATCTCAGAATCAGAAATGGCTACCGCCAGTGGTAACAAGGTCCAACCACTGGTGGTAATGTTTCTGAATCCCAGTCGAAGTCTCTGAAGCAAAGTACATCAAGATTTATTTTCAGACCAATGTGATTCATTTTCTATAAAAACTTATTGTATATCAGACAAAGAGAGAGGAATCTGATTTTGAAGACACTGAAAATAAAGGAGAAAGCCAGTTAATAGTGTGACTTTCAGGATGCCCCAACTGTTTACTAGTACCATAAGGGAAGGAAAATATAATTATACAGCACAATATGTTTGCATGAAGTGATGGACAATCCATCTTGTTGTATATTCACTAAAGCTAAAATAAATTTGGAATCTTTTTCTCAGAACAGAAATTTGCCAGTACCCTTTTCAGTGCATATCTAAAACACAAATGAAAAAAAAATACTTTGAAGAGAATTCTTCTGCTGGAATCTTTATGGAATGCACCTTTGTATCATGTCCATCAGTCTGTAATGACTGTACATTAAGGAATGGCATGATATGAAACTGTATATTCTCTTTACTTATCTGGTGCTGAAGAATATGGCCTGGATTGCAATTTAGAGGACCTAGGATTTGTGACTGTGTGCTGAAATGTTAGGGAGTGAAAAGGAAATGCAAGATCCCCATCAGGGGAAGAGGGTTGTCTATACAGTATGCAGCCTGTGGGTTGAGAACATGTGCTTGGTGATGTTAAAGCCTTCTTCACATGATAGCTGTCACTGAGCATGTGCAGGAGGGTACACAAGCTCAAGGAAAGGCACAGAAGGTTATTTTTGAGCATGCACTCCAGCTACTGAGGATGGGATTAGATCCAGAAAACCAACTGTTTCTTTATGGCTGCCTTAATGATGATTAAACCATGACTATCTCCCACCCTAGTAATTGAGGAATAAACCAACACAGTAAGAGCAGCATGGCAAAATGTCTGGCTGTCATGAACACCAGGAAAAAAAGATAAAAAAACTCAAGTGAAACGAATAAGTAAGAAATGCAAGGGGATTTCATTTCTTGTCACCTCGGTTACTTTCAGGAGCAAAATTGGATGCTGCAATGTGAACATTCTCCTTGGTTATATCTAAACATTGTAATACTTACGCTGGCCTAATCTTAGCAAGTTTTAAAAAATATACATAGGATATGCACTAATGTCGGTCATACTTATGTTTGTACACTGTGTCACATCTGAACAAGATCATTTGTGAAGAGAACACCTACCTGTTTACCAGAAAGAAAGAAAGAAGTAAATGAATAAATGCATGCCACGTATGAGCTAGCATTACAGTAGAGAGTCAATTATCCAAACATCAATTATCCAAAACATCAATTATCCGAATGCAGCCTTCCAAAGTTTTCAGGTAGGAAAAATTATAAAGTCTGAATATGTTAACGTTATATGTATTCATTTGTGCGTGTTTTTTGAGCATGTAGCCCACTCGTGTGTGAAAAATATTCTTTATTGTCCACTGGAATTGCTGAATGGTTGAAGAGTGTATTCCCTGTGTGCAGCAAAACAAGGTTTTTAGATGTTTTTTTTAATCTGGTTCAATGTGTGTTTGATTATCAGAACTCCCCTAGGTCCCAATTAGTTCAGATAATCAATTCTCTACTGTGTATTCTCCAGGCCTGTGCTCCCCCTTTTAAACTTTCTGTATGGATCAAGTCTGCACTGATTAGAACAGCACAAAGTGCAGTAGAACAGAGCACTGTTTGGTTACATGACTTGCTCAGAGTCAAACAATAGGCAAAGGGAAACTGACTACAAAATGTAGCTTCTTGGCAGATCATTGCCTTAGTACTCTGCACTAAATTGCCCGACATCAGCCAGACATCTGTTAATCTGGAAATACTAATTTATTGTCTGACCTAATAAAGGAGTAATGTTATTACATTATATTTGCCTTCCTGAACACTATTACAGTGTCATGCCCTGCCATCTAAATTGCACTTTATAATTTGTTTTACCACAGTGATTCTGTACCTTTTCACCTGTTAGAGCAACCATATCAAGTGGGCCATACATGAAGCGACCGACTAGGACCTTAGGACCATCTTCTGAGGCAATGACATCATTCACACGATGATTTGCTGTTACATTCTAAGAGACAAAAGCAGTAGTCAGCAAAAACTAACAAATATACTTACTTCTACAATGCAGTTTTACAAATGTAAACTATTTGTGTTCATATATAACTGTAGATGTTTTATCTATGAATCCTCAGCAAATCTCTACTTTGGAGAGATTACTGCTTAAGGTATTTAGTAAATCGTGTAGTAGCAAATAATTCTTCCAAAGCAATGCTGAAACCAGTTGTACAGGTAAAAGAGTGCCTAATAACAGTATTACACATGTTGGGCTGAAAAAAAAAGTACTTAGGCTACGGTTATGCCCCTAAGCAGGTAATGAACAATTTCCACATTGCCAAGTGTGTCGGCAAATGTACAAATCAAACAGATCTCACTACTGCTGCCATCATCAAGATGTTTCTATTAAATAAGTCTGAACATTTTTCATTTTGACATCTCAGCTAGAATCTTGAGATGACAATGCTCTCTTTTTTAAAGTCAAGTATGTCAACACTGCTGAGCGGTTTATTTCTGCAGCCCTTATGAACTGAGTTCTAATGGCCCGAATGCTGGAATCTAAATCTTAGATTAGGTCAGGGGAAAGAAATGCTTTGTTTGGTCTCATGTTTTCAATATTTTGAACAACAGAAAAGTCATATAAAGTCAAGAGTACATATTTCATTCTTTATTTAAAGGACATTCAGGGGTTTGTTTTGTGTGAATAAAGCAAAACCTCAAGAGTAAACCAAGAAGCTTACCGCTCAAATGAGTAAGATATAATGAAGTCTTTTGAGCTTTCTAGTGGGCAGTGACATCTTTTTGTACATTTCATTGAGATGAGGACATTCTCATAATAACATACTTGATTCTAGGGTCATACTGTTTTGGAGTGGGTGAACAAACTAAATAAATAACAGAAGAGAATGTTTTGACCTTCATGTTGGTGTGTGTCACATTTCTAACAGACAAGTTTTTATTTTTTATTAAGTACTGTTGAATTAGATTTTACAGGAGCACTAGATAGAAAGATTAGTTTCTGTTCTTAAAATCTTTAAAAAAGTCTTCAAATTCAGCTGTCAGCATCTAAAACTATAAAATAACTTTACTCAGAGGATACTTTCTGCACAGCGAACATATTCAGATTTTTGTTCCTTGACTTATTAATGAAGTGTAACAATGTTGCAGCAATTCTTATTTAAAAGCAATAAGACTTTCAATGCGTTAAACATGACAAGGGAAAGTAAAGGGAATATGTGCAGGAGCTGATAAGTGGAATTCAGAAACAACTGGTATAATAAGCTAGGATCATTCAAAGACAAGGCGTGTGCAGTTAAGTTTTGCACAGTGTACAGAATATTTAGACAGGATGACAATACATATAAATGAGTGAGGAAACAGGTGTTGTGATATAGAAGCAGAACAGCTGGAGACTGCTTAGGCGAAAAGAAGAAGAAGAAATTAGCATAGCACATGGAAATATATCAGAATGCATAGCAGAAATGCTGAGAATCAGAGTAGGTCTGGTTTACTTGAACAAAATTCATATAACTAAGATAGTTCAGAGAATTATTATTCCAAGAAGAGCCCTCTGGTAATATCCTTTGTGAAGATAGATGAAGGCTGCCAGCCTAGCCAGATAGAATTTTGTAGATGATTCTGTCATTTGTAAATATTAATGTAAGCCACAGGCTTGTTCTCTTAAATATGAAAAGACTGTATTGGATGTTGAACTGAAAAAAAATGTAACAGCAGTGCACTCTGCTGTAAGAAATCTGATAAGTCATGCGTTGTAAAATTTTTTGATCTAAAACTTGGAGCCGAGATGTCTAGCTAGAGGGAAGCATTCTGCCTATTGTTTTGAGGCCAGAGTTAATGGCTAGAATTTACATGTATAATATCTTTTATTGCTTTAGCTTCCTGACAAGCTGCAAGATCAAAATGGCTATTAACCTCTGAGTTTCTGTTAGCCTGTAAACCAGAAATAAATGATGTAATCTGAAATGAATCAGTGGTACTGTGTTATCAATTTAAGGACAGAAAGAATTAGGGCATTTAGCATTTGCCTTGAGAACATCCAACATCACCAGCACTGTCTTGCTCTATATGTAAGTTTATTTTAGAACTGTGTTTTCTTTTAGATATAGCTAGGAACTAGGAAGATTATATTAGTTTTTTTTTCTGTATTGATGTCAGAACTTTTCTACTGTATTATTTTAAGTATTTCTCTGTGAACTCTGAATTGTTGACTAGCAATGTGTAGTACGAAGTATTGTCTTGTGTTTTTATTATTTATTATAAAATATTTTTAAACCTTTCTAGAGTACATTGCATGTATACATTGATACTGGCCAAGCCAATCCAATAAGTCTTGACTGTTCAGTTGCACTTACCATTTGGATAATAATATTGCACAGTATAATTGGACACCCTTTCATAAGGGCCTTTTAGTAGCTGATAAAAATTAGTGGGTGGTGGCAAGTGGTACTACTGTATGGTCTGGGTAAAGGGGCACAGCTGGAAAACCTGTGCCAGCCTTCCCCAGGTGTGTCTGTATGGTTGTATGTAACTCTTATCTCAAAGTGTGTGTGTGTCAGCTACCTGGTCAGCGACACGAAACACTGGTTGGACAGAGAGGGTGCTGGAAGTTTTAGCTTGTCCACTTGGCTGAGATCTGGACCCTATAGCTGTGCCAGTGGGGAGTCTTATTGGGGACCTAGACAGAAAGGGAGAAATTAGCCCCAGACTGACTGTGATCTCTGTGTGCTCTTAAGGGAAATTGTAATTTACTGTGTGTGCATTTATTATCCCTTCCCTATATGGACACCCCTCACTGGTGTTATTGGTGAGGATTGAGGCTCCTTAATTGCTCAGCCAGTGCACGGGCATCACATATTAATTGGTGGCAGTGGTGGGATAGTCATACCACATATTAATTGGTTGGCAAATACTAATTGGCTTGTAGTGGTCTGGGTAGTGTGAATTCCTGTGGCTTGTGTACAGTGATCACTGAAGGTGTTTTGTACTCTAAATCAGCCATGCAGTGAGTACTCAGAAATCTGATCACAATTGTTTTATTTCTTTTGTTAGCTTTGTTAGTCAGGGAGAGCTGACAAGCATATCAGCAAAGGAGTATGGAAAGCTGACAAGGAGCCAGCTGGCTGAGATGTGCCAGGCTGGGGGACTGGTGCATGGAAACTGACCAAAGCAGACATGATTGCAGCTTTGGTCACAGCTGCATCAGAAAACAGCAACCAGGACAACGATCAAACTGGCAGTGGAGATGTACCACATTCAGAGAATGGACAGCTCAACCTTTCTGCAGAGGACTTAAAAATCCATCTAGAGCTAAAGAGACTTGAGTTGGAAGCTAGGCATTTGGAAATAGAAGCAGCTGAGAGACTTTAGGCATCTAGCAAGTGAGGATAAGGAGAAACTACAACATTTGCAGGCTGAGGAGAATGAGAAACTGCTACGCCTGGAAGCTGAGGAAAAAGAAAGGCAAAGGTAACATGAAAAGGAGATTCTGACTCTTAGCCAGAGTCATTGAGATAATGGGGAAGGGAGTAACTGGACCCCAGAAGCACAAAAGGTCAATACATTTTTCTGCAGCTTACAGAGTGGGATAGTTTTGATAGTTTCATTCATATGTTTGAGAGGGTATGTAAACAGTATGATGTTGATCAAAGGGTACGATTCCTGACCCCCTTAATCCAAGAAAAAGCTGTAACTGTGTTGTCTAAAATTTCTGATCAGGAATGTTTTGATTATACTACTGTTAAGAACGGCTTGTTAGAATTTTACAAGCTAACATCTGAAACTTATAGGAAAAACTTTTGTGAGCATAGCTGCAAGGCAGATGAAAGTATGTGTGAATACGTTGTTGATCTGAGCAGTTATTTTCATAGGTGGGTGAGTGGATGTCAGGTCACCATTTTTGATGGGCTGGCAGACCTTCTGGTGAGGGAACAAACACTTAGCACTTTGCCTGAGGACATGAGGATTTGGTTAGTTGCTAGACAATGTGCTACTTCAGATGAGTTGGGGAAGAAGGGAGACCTATACCTAGCAAGCAGGGCATCCCTGCACAGGAAAGGGACCCCTGGTACTGCTCATAGGTCTAAAGGAACCCATGGTGGGCATCACAGAGTGCCCCAATAGAATCTGACAGTAGCAGGGAAGCCACTATTCCAGGTACACATCCAGGACATAGAGTTAAATGTTTTGAATGCAACCAGAGGGGCCATGTGGCATACAGATGTCCACAGAGGCAAGGTGCAGAACAAAAGGTGAGAGAGACAGTAAGTGGGAAGACAAAATGCCAAAAGTAGGTTGTCTTGAGACAACAAGGGTACCAAACTATCATCCTGCAGATGTTCTGATAGGGAAGGATTTGGATGAGGCAGTACTATGTGTTAATGCAGTTACATGTAGTCAGGCTTTGAGACAAGTATGTGGATCTGTTAGCCTGGGGGGACCCAGACAGACTGCATACTTGCAGTCAGGACTGGTGAGGTGGTTACTTCAGGGAAAAAGCTATGCTGTAGCAGTGAGACTGAAGGTGAGCCACAGCTGCTTATGGGTACTGATGTTCCCTTGGACAGAGTGATTGTAAAAGGTAGAGGTGGGTAGTAGTACCCAGGCTGACAGTGAGGCACCACTCTCAGAGGATGCCAAACTTCCTTTTGAAGGGGAGCTGGGAAGGGTTACAAAGAGAGAGTTGAGACAGGCTCAGCTCTCAGACCTGACATTGCAAGGCCTGCGGCAGGTAGCTAGTGAGGCATCTGATTCTCAAGGGAAGGGGGATTTTGTATACTGGGACAAAGGGTTACTGTATAGATGGTATACTGGGACAAAGGGTTACTGTATAGAGAGTGGACCCCTGAGGGAGGGCTAGAAGGTGAGAGAGTACAGCAGTATAGCACTTCTAGCCAAAGCCCATATTCCCTTTGCAGGTCATATGGGCATAAAACGTACAAAGAGATGTATTATGCAGAACTTATATTAACCTGGAATTTCCAGAGATGTAATAGGGTACTGCAGGATCTGTGAGCAGTGCCAAAAGGTAGGCAAAGCAGGAGACAGGTGAGAGCCTCTTTGATGCCTTTGCCTGTGATTGAGGAGCCATTTCAGACCGTAGCAATGGATATTGTGGTGCCTCTGAGTACCCCAGGTTCCACAGGGAAAAAGTATATCCTAGTGGTAGTAGATTATGCTACAAGATACCCTGAGGCAGTGGCTCTGTCCTCCATTGAGGGAGAAAAGGTGGCAAACGCTTTGTTAGAGATTTTCATCAGGGTAGGTTTTCCAAAGAAATACTGACTGACAGAGGGGCCAATTTCATGTCAGACCTGCTAGCTTGTCTGTGGAAGTACTGTGGGGTGAAGCAACTGAAGACCACCCCTTACCATCCCCAGACTAATGGTCTTGTTGAGGGGTTAAACTCTACAATCATATCCATGCTATGGGCATTTACAGACCAGTTTAAGAGGGAGTGGGACAAATATTTGCCCCATCTGTTGTTTGCTTACAGAGAGGTTCCCTAGGAATCCACAGAGTTTTCACCCTTTGAGTTGTTGTATGGGCATAAGGTGAGGGGACCTCTAGATTTAATTTGAGGTGAGTGTAAATCTCACAAGGAGTCTGTAGTGGCATATATCCCAAACCTTAGGACAAGGCTCAGGGAACCCATGAGCTTGGCCCAGGAGAACCTGGCAGAAGCCCAATAAGAGAAAAAGGCATGGTATGGCAGGAATGCTCAAGCTAGAGAGCATGCTGTAGGGCAGCAGGTAATGGTTCTCATTCCTGTCAGACACAACAAGCTGCAAGCAGCTTGGGAAGGACCCTACAAGGTGGTAAGAAATGTAAGTGATGTTAACTACATGGTGGAACTGCTAGGCAGAAGGCAGGGGCACAAATTGTACCATATTAACATGATGACACCTTACCATGATAGGGAGGCACTTGTGCTGAGTATTTGCAGTAGCTTGCAGGGGGAGTCTGAGGGAGATCTGTTGTCTGATCTCCTAAGTGAGACTCGGACAGACACCTCAGTGGAAGGGGTAGCAGTGTCCCAGCAGCTATCTCCTGCCCAAGTTCAGGAAATCTGAGCAGTGTTACAGGAATTTGGGGACATGTTTATTGGGAAACCAAGATGCACCCACTTGGTGCAGCACTTGGTGGATACAGGACCCAAAAGGCCTATTAGGCAGGCCCCTTACAGGGTGCCTGAGAGAGTCAAACAGACTCTGTGGGAGGAGATACAGGAGATGTTGGAACTAGGGGTAATTCAAGAGTCCAACAGTGCCTGGGCCTCCCCAGTGGTGCTGGTGCCAAAGAAAGATGGCAGCACCAGGTTCTGTGTGGACTACAGAAAATTAAATAGTCACACAGAGTCATATGCTTACCCCATGCAGAGGACAGATGAGGTCCTAGAGCAGCTGGGTGGGGCTAAGTATCTTACCACCATTGATCTTACCAAAGGTTACTGGCAGGTGCCCTTGACCCAGAGTGCTAGAGAGAAGTCAGCCTTTGTGACTCCTTTTGGCTTGTATGAGTTCACAAAGATGCCCTTTGGGATGAAAAATGCCCCAGCAACTTTACAGAGGCTGGTAGATCACACACTATCAGGAGCAGGAGGGTTTGCCCTTGGTTATCTAGATGATATTGCCATCTACAGCCATTCCTGGCAAGAGCCCCTTCAACATGTCAGGGAGGTGCTGAGCAGACTACAGAGGGCAGGGTTGACCAATAAGCCCAGCAAATGTCAGGTGGGTATGGCAGAGGTCTCTTACTTGAGACATAGAGTGGCGAGTAGTAAGATCAGGCCAGAACCTGTCAAAGTAGAAGCTATTCAGGAATGGCCTGCACCTGTTACCAAAAAGCAGGTGAGGGCATTCTTAGGGACAGCAGGGTACTAGAGAAAGTTTGTCCCCAGTTATAGTACCAAAGCTGCTCCCCTCACAGACCTGACAAGGAAAAACAGGCCAGATAAGGTACTGTGGACCTCAGCATGTGAGCAGGCATTCCAGAAGCTTAACAAAGCTTTGGGAGGACACCCTGTGTTAGCCAGTCCAGATTACAGCAAATAATTTGTTGTGCAGGTGGATGCTTCAAATCATGGGGTGGGGGCTATACTTAGCCAGAGTTCTTCAGAGGGAGAAGAGCACCCAGCGGTTTATCTCGGTCATAGGCTCCAACCCAGAGAGGAATGCTATGCAGCTGTAGAAAAGGAATGTCTAGCCATAATGTGAGCACTTCAGAAGCTTCAGCCTTATCTGTATGGAAGAAAATTCACTGTAGTGACAGAATACAATACCCTAATATGGTTAAACAGAGCCAGCCAGCAAAATGCCAAGTTGCTAAGATGGAGCCATGGGTTGCAAGCATATATGTTAGTACTGCACCACAGTGGGATTAGCAATGCCAATGCAATGGACTTTCAAGACAGGGAATGGGGTAAGGTATACTCAGATACACCTAACCTTTTCAAGCAACGTTTCTCAAGGGTCACTTGAGAAACTAGCTTGAGTTCTCCGGGGGGGGGGTGTGAAGATAGGTGAAGGCTGCCAGCCTAGCCAGATAAAACTTTGTAGATAATTCTGTCATTTTTAAATATTAATGTAAGCCACAGGCTTGTTCTCTTAAATGTGAAAATAATGTATTGGATGTAGAACTGAAAAAAATGTAACAACAGGGCACTCTGCTGTAAGAAAACTGATAAGTCAAGCACTGTGAAATTCTTTGATCTAAAACTCAGAGCTGAGATGTCTAGAGGGAGGCATTCTGCCTACTGTTTTGAGGCCAGAGTTAATGGCTAGAATTTACATGTATAATTTCTTTTATTGCTCTAGCTTCCTGAACAGCTGCAAGATCAAAAGGGCTATTAATCTTTGAGTTTCTGTTAGTCTGGAACCAGAAAGAAATTATGTAATCTGAAATGAATCAGTGGTACTGTGTTATCAATTTAAGGATAGAAAGAATGAGGGCATGTAGCATTTGTCTTGAGAACACCCAACATCACCAGCACTGTCTTGCTCTATATGTAAGTTTATTTTAGAACTGTGTTTTCTCTTAGATATAGCTAGGAACTAGGAAGATCAGATTAGTTTGTTCTGAATTGATGTCAAAACTTTTCTACTGTATTATTTTAAGTATTTCTCTGTGATCTTTGAACTGTTGACTAGCACTGTGTAGTAAGAAATATTGTCTTGTGTTTTTACTACTTATTATTAAATATTTTAAAACCTTTCTACTGTGGCTGTTTTGTTTAGAGGTAATTTAAGCTCTAGAGTACATTGCATGTATATAGTGATACTGGCTAAGCCACTCCAACAAGCCTTGACTGTTCAGTTGCACTTACCATTTGGATAATTATATTGCATAGTATAATTGGACACCCTTTCATAAGGTCCTTTTAGTAGCTGATAAATATTAATGGGTGGTGGCAAGTGGTACTACCGTATAGTCTGGCTAAAAGGGGTGACCTGGAGAACCTGTGCCATCCTTCCCCAGAAGTGTCTGTGTGGTTGTATATAACTCTTATCTCAAAGTGTGTGTGTCAACTACTTGGGCAGGGACATGAAGCACTGGTTGGACAGAGAGGGTGCTGGAGGTTTTAGCATGCCCACTAGGCTAGGATCTGGACCATATAGCTGTGCCAGTGGGGAGTCTTATTGGGGACCTGGAGAGAAAGGGAGAAACCAGCCCCAGACTGACTGTGATAACTGTGTGCTCTTAAGGGAAATTGTACTTTACTGTGTGTGTATTTATTATTCTTTCCCTATATGGACCTTGATTGCTGGGCCATTGCACGGGCATCACATCCTTAATGACATCAAAAATGTGTTACCTAGTGCTCATTGACTGACCATCACACTGCTGCTAACTCCTGAGTTTACAGTGACCTACTCAGGACCATTTGTTACATGTGCTGGCCACATGTAGCATGACAGGTAATTCTGCCTCGGCTGTACTCTTGGAAACTGAGGTATGTGTTACAGTAACTATTCTGGCTCAAATACTTTCCCAGCATTAAGCAGGGGATACTCTGGTGGTTTGCAAGTCATCCACCTTGAGGATACTGAAAATCTTCCTTGATGTCCTGATGCAACATCTGTAAATTCATATTTGTTTCCCATGACAACAGAGGGCACAGTCACCATTATGCATGTCTCCTATAACATGGCTATTTCTCCTTTGATCTTGTGTGCCACTGACTGACCATATACTGAAATTACGCACAATGGAAGGGTTGCCACTGTGTGACCTGCCAGATGATCTGCAATACAGATCACCACCAAATGAAAATATTTATTCCATATGCTGGCAGTGTGCATGATGGCAACATATACTACAGTTCCAGCCCCCACCGGTGTTTTACAAAGAATGATTTTCTAGATGGGTATTGACTTGATAAGCATAGAATATGTAGCCCCCCCCCAAAAAAAAAAGAATTCAGGTACTGCAGTTGATATTGTATTCCCCCTGAGCCATGACTGATGTCACCAGGGTGGTTATCCATGCACTTTAGTGGAACATTCATAATGTTATAAATGGCTCATAGACATGCATAAGGGTTTCTCAAGAGGATACTTTACAAGGTCAGAAAGCTCTTTGTTGTGCATACCGTGATTCAGATTGTCTAGGCTGTGCCTACAAATCAGTTCTACCTAGTTTCTTAAACATCCTTGTTCAGGGATGTGTATGACTGCAGTGGTTAGGGGTATGGCAGAAACTGACCTGCTTCCCAATAAAAGCCAAATCTGTAAGAGGTTAGAAAAAGAAACAAGGTGAAGTCTTGTATGGATATTCATCATGACAATACAAAAGTGGCAGAGTCACAGAGAACAAAATTATACATTCAGTATAGCACTTTCTGTGCTGAAACCAGTGCTGACTATGCACTGCAATGTGTGGTCTGTTTACACTGCATGTCTAACATTAAAACAAAGCAACACAAGTAGAAAAATATCAGACTAGAAACTACTAACAGCTGCAGAGGTGACATATACACAGAGCTCTGTTGCAGGCCACATGCTGACATTGATGGCTACAGGCTGTCCTGTCTCTGTAAAATAAATGCATGAATGCCAATCCAGCATGAACAGAAGCACTCTAGCCAGTTTTAGTGCATATTATGGCAATGATACCCTGTTCAAAGATAACAGGAATCATATGAATCAACTCTTTCTGACATGCTCAACAAGGTAAGTTCCTCTGGTGCAAGACATACCAATACTAATTGTTACTCAAATGGATGAAAACTCACCATCTGTACCCATGCCAGTGTGTAACTGTGGATTTATGCTTTGCATAAGTACCAGTCACTAGATTAAGAAAAGGAGATATCACAATTCAAACCAGAGTCAAATTCTACATGCTATGCTTTCAGTTAGCTGTGTGACCATGCCTCTCAACCTCTTAACACAAAAAATCTGGAAAAAGCCAAATAAAAATGGGGGAACAGAGCCACAAAAAATAGGGACAGATTTTAAATATTGTTCTCATAAACTTAGAAAGTTGTTAGAATAAAAGACATTGTGTTATGCATTTTTCTGAAGGATATGAAGTCTGAAACTCAAATGCCTGTCATTATTTAATGAATTCAAACCTCCCTGATTTATCAAAAAATCTAGAAAACTACACATTTTATGAGGAACAAACCAAAAATATGAGGCAGAAATCTGGCCAGCTGAGAGGTGTGTGCGCCACACTCTTAAGCCATATTATATCATAATAAAACGTTAGACACAAGAAATACGAACAGCACTAACAAAAATGAGGTCAAGGAATGCAGCAGTCTCAGATGAAATCACAGCAGATATGATCAAGATGTTGGGGGAAATGGCTTTAGAGGGTACTCATAGCAGTATGAAGAGAAAGATGTATGATAGATAACTGGTGAATAAGCAATTTAGTGCCAGTGCAAAAGACACAGAAACCTGGAAGGTGAAAGTAGAGCAGTTGAGAAATGTTGATGTGATGTGAGGAAGTTTCTGAGGTGGGTAGTAAAGTTTTATACTGTGGGATAGATGGAGAAAGCAGGGCATTAAAACAGAAGTCAAAGTTGCCCCAGTTGCAGGGTAGGACAAGGAAAACAAATCGCAATGATACTGTCACATGTACAGGAAAGGAGATGATGGTTTGTTGAAGATTTGGAAGAAGGCAAAAGGAAAGGAGGACATCCAACTAAGAGATGTATAGATTGCATGACAGAAGACCTGTGACAGTCAGGTATGACTATCAAGGAAGGTAGGAAGCTGACACTGAAACAAAACAGGTGGCAAGAGTTGACATGATATTCCAAACCAATGTAGAAAAGAAAGGGAAAAGGTGGTTGATGATGCTGATGAAAGTTCACTGTCAGAACTGTGAGTTACTGACTGTGTGTGTGAGGCTTATTGCTGGATACATAAAAGTAAATATATCAAGCATTTCTAGGGTTTTTGTTAAGATGGAAACAAGGGTGCATGCACTCAGCTGTAAGAAGAATCAGTGATTTTGCCACAGCTGGTATCTAACTTACTTCACCTTGTGCATTTAGGGATGTTAGTACTATGGGCATCTGATGCCTTAATGCATACGGTTTGCAGTGCAGTGCATAAAACAGAATACCCATTTAAAAGACTACTCAAAACCACCAAAAGAAACAAGCAAACTAACACAAGGAAAAGGTGTGTGGGTGCATTCAACAGAATTCTTACTTAAACTTTTCCAGTCCATGGTCACTATAAAGATGCTCATGCCATAGGAAGGGGAGGGAGGGGTGCACATGTTTTAAATGTGTGTTTGAGAAAAGATGGTTGCTGTAATGAGTTGTACATTGGGTGTATCACACCACCATAGAAACTCTTATGAAGTGGACAGAGTCTTACCTTTCCTTCTTTACATTACAGGCTTGCAAGAATGGCAATCTGCATGTGAAATCTTAGGAAGAATGATACAGTTTCATACCTCACAACTAGACTCTCAGTAGAGTGATGACCTCATGTGGTATTGTGTTTTTAGATACATCATCATTAACTATTACACCTCAGACCATGATAAAATTATTTAATCTGAGAACTTACAATGGAATATTTGTTTTGTTCTGATAGCCTTTCTAATAAGTCCACTGATGCTTTAAGTCCCCTGTTTATGAACCCATGGACTACATTACACACCATATCCTAAATGCTGACTCACTACTGTCTAGGAACTCACCTGAGGTAGAACAGTACTGTATGAAGCTTTAAATAATGGCTAATGTATCCTATCCCCGATGCTTTAGTCTGTAAATGACTATAACTATACCAAAATTTGAACACAAGATTATGATATACAGGTTTTTATAAAAAGACAGAAACATTTGAGTAAATAAGTACCAAGTGGACTTTATTTTCTCAAGTTTTTGTTCTGCAAACACAAAAGTAATTAGTAAGAAGAAACTTTTCAGAAATGAAATACTTACAACTGACTTAGGATTTCCTTCATAGAGGAGAAAAGGTAGTCAGTGGTGCATTTATCTTTTCATATATAAAATATTCTGCCACTTATGTGTTACCAGGTGAGTTACAGCAGTCAGTTATTGCCCAGTTAGTTCTAAGTATAACTAAAAGAATCCACAGAAATAACTTTACTGAAAAGAAGTGTAGTGGCTGTGGGCAGGATGTACAGCAATTGTGTTCAGTCTTGTAAGACTTGAACACATTGGAGGACAGATAGTAAACCCCCTTCTTAATTCACAAAGTCCAAGCATCCACAAGCTATCTAATAGGACTCCAGGTTGTATCAGGTATAATCCAGATACAACTCATACATGTAAATTAGGACTTGCTATCAGGGCTGGCCTTTGGTCAACTGGTGCCCTAGGCAAAGGGTCCACAGCACCCCCCAACACCACTTGGTGGCCCCATCCTGGTGTACGTACACCATCCAGATTACTGGAAAAGCGGCCCTACTAGAGTGGCACCCTAGGCGGCCGCCTAGTTGTCCTATGCCTAAGGCCAGCTATGCTTGCTATGTCATCTTTGATTCAGAATTTACATAGCAATATATAGAAGCCTGTTGCACACCCATCTATTATGGGTTAACATTTGTAGACTAACCACACCTACCTTGATAAAATCCCCACTCTTATAGAAAAGGCGGTGTGTTGATCATGAATGCCCTGGTCTGACACTACTGTAAACCTCTTTCTCGTGTAATAAATATTAACAGATCTTAATCTTCTGCCTGTATGGTCAACAGTACATGATAGTAGGGAAGCCATTTTATAATGAAGTCTAGAAAGAGAGAGAGCATTACAACAGTATTATACAGCATAACACTGGAAGAGTATGACTACATATTTCACATTGGTCTGAATAAGTGAAAACACTTACTCTCAACTTCACATGGGTTCTCTTGCGTAGCCATTTCTCCTTTGGATTAGATGGGCTAAATGTAGATGACTCTGACCAATCACTTTCTGGAATGTTAACATTTTCATATCTCATCACCTGAAAGAAAATTTGCAAGAATCTAAAAACAGATATCTAAACCCTACTGGCACAAATTTGAAACAAGTGACACATTTTGAGAGTTTGAACCAACAAATGTACTGCCTGTTGTACATGTCATTCATATATTAGAAAATGACAACCACAGAACTGCTTAGGGAGTCTGCCTCACTACGAGTAACAGAGTGTATGAAAACAGACTACAACCAACGTGATAACACTGCATGACTTTCAAGTCTGTTAGGACAGTCTGCTGGACTTGTACCATTTCTACACAACAGTACAATGGATTGCAGTAAACTATGGTCTTCCAAATAAGGGACTTTCAACTTTTCAGATCAATAAGTATTTAACTTTAGCAAGCATGCTTTTAAAAATTTCAGAACACAAAATAGCTAACTGTCATAAAATAATATATTAACCAAAAAACAAGCTTCCAAAAGCCAGAACCAAACCCTGGGAAACACTGATGGACTCTTTACTTTGGTTAAATCCAATAGTTGTCTTCATTATTTAGATGCTGAACCTAGGAAAGACATAGGCAATGGGCAGTTTAAATTGACCATTTACAGAGAACCAATGTATTCTAATTCCCTTTTACTCTTTAACAGCTGACACCCCATACACCAAAAGAAGGCACTGGTTAAAGGTCAACTCTTCAGGCTGGCCTGCATGATTTCAGCTGCTGATACTTTTAATGCTGAGTGTAATGTTTTAAAATTGATGTTAACCAAGAGGGGTTACCCTGAGGTTTTACTTCATAAGATCTTTGTTAGAGTTATTGACAAAAGGGCAAAGGGGATTTATACACCCCTATTAAGACAGGGTTTTAATGGAGGGATTCCAACTAACATGTCTGATTACCTAAAACAGAGTGAACATGACAGGCTAGGATGTATCATTTCTTACAACAGAGTCTCCAACTTTATTTGTGAAAGTTTACGTACAAATTGGAAAATATTTGAGGTTGGTGTCATCAACACACAAAAGATGGGGATCACCCCCCTGCCTTATATTTAGGAGGGATTGGTCCTATAAAAATTTCATCAAAAGGAGATTCAAATTTATAAGAACCAATAAAAGGAGTAGAGTCAAGTGTGGTAGATGCAAATATTGTCGTTACAGCAAATAATTAAATTTATTAATATTCATGGCTATGGAAAGATTCAGTGTCCTGAGCATTGTAACTGTTTTACACATTGTCTAGTCTACATGGCTCAATGTAAAGACTGTCCTTTTTTATGTTGGTAAAACTGAGAGGATATTTAAGGACAGAATTTATTAGCACCTTAGACACATGAAGAAAAAAGAGCAGTGAAATGCCTTATATAGACACATACAATTAAACATAGGACAATCATTTAAGATTTTTGTTGTTGACATAGTAGACCAGGAGCTAAAAGGAGGGCCATGGAAGATTTTACTAGAAGTCTGGGAACTACAGTGGCAATTGAACACGTGCCAAAGGCCCATGGAGTCTTAATAACTTTGTTTCCTTGGCCTGTGTACTTGAAATCTATTAATTTTTAGTTAGACGCCTTGTCAGGCAGTTTTCCTTACTTTTTGGGTGGACGGGTAGTCTTATTGTTGTTCTTACTGGTTGTTACTGTTTTCAAGACCAGCGTTTGCTCTACTCATGTATGAATTTACCATGAATTAATTTATAGACAATGTGGTGACAAATATTTATAATATTCCAGATATTTACGAGATTAGTGCATGTTACCTTGCTTATAGTGTGTGAAACATTATTAGTTATTTTGACTGTGAATACATCGACAAAACTAACATGAAAAGATGGATACCTATACAATATTAGTATTTACTGCCCTGTTTGCAGAGTGTGCAACACTCTTTAATGACACTCATTTGGAGTACAATACATTTTTTTTCTTTTTTACTCTGTTTACAACTTTTATGCAGTTTTGTAATCCTACTGGTAAGTACATGCAATTAAACAATTAGAACTACTCTGTTACCCTACATTCTTTTTTACTCTTTCATTGTTTTTTATGAATTATGATTGCACATGTTTGTTACATGGGGACAATTTTGTTAACCTTATATACTTATCGGTTAGGAGGTGTGTATCACTTTAAATACAGAATGACTTGGACCAGGTGTGGATGAATGTTAAGGGTGGAGTTTTTGTTACATATATGAGGACTTTGTACTTCTGAAGTTTTTACTCTGATGAAGTCACATTAACATTGAGGGATGAAAGAGCTAAGTTCATTATTTTTACACAGTTTTAATAAATTTGTTACATTTTGCATGCATTGCCTGGTTCTTTTGATGTTAAAGAAATAAACCAAGCTAAAAGTCTACCTATAGGAAAAGATAATCAGGGGTTTGTAAAGGCTGCTGCAGTTTTTTGAAAATAGAATTTCAAAACGTAGTGTTGCAACAGAGGTGATGATCAAGACTTAGAAATGGCAAGCTTGTAGTATTTCCTGCAGAACTGTACTGGCTGAACTTAGGATTCGAAGCAGATAAATAAAAATGACTCCGATCTTTCAGCCATCCACATAGATGCTTGTTTTATGGTATTCTACATAAATAAGACTTTATGGATGACCCTGAATCAAAGCTGGATCAGTGATGTCAGCACAAGGATAATACACAGGACACAGTGTTCTCAATTAGAACCAAGGGTGTTGCCAATCACTACTTGTAAGACCTGATGATAGTCATTTGTGTCCTAGCTCTAAAAGACCAGCAGTACTAAAACTTAGAAGAAATGTGACCATGAACAATCATCAACACATCATTACTAACATTAGTTATCTAATCCTTGCACTGTATTTGAAGAGTTAAGGTGATTGAACTTCATCTGTCACATTTCCTTAAATGTTAGATTGTCACTTGGCATCATATGAAGACACCGTACTGAACTGTTCACTGTCCGCTTTTTCTAAAGACCTTGTTTGCAATAAGGAACTGTTGTGATGGCTTGCATCTTAAGAAACACATCCTTTGCTGGGTTTAGATTCTTCTTATTTTTTAAAGAATTTTTTTATTAATTTAACATATTTACAATATATACACATCAAGGAAGAAATTCAACATCACATATTGCTATACAATGATAGGAATGCATTGAATCATCAAGGTAACCTTATACAATCAACACATTAAGAGTCTTGGTATTTCAATAACATTTCAAGGTTATCCCAATCACTGAAAGTCTTAGTATGCTTTTTAGATCTTATTCTGATCAATTGTTTTTCAGTTTTGCACAGTACTGCTGTTAAATTTAAAAATTCTTTGAAAGTAGGAACTGAGTTTGATTTCCAGTTTTTTGTAATAACTTTTCTAGCAACTGCCAAGAGACCCCAAAACATTTTTTTTTTGCTCTTTGGCTTTTATACATAGAGGAAATGTAACATTCATTCATATTACTGATCCAGTTAAAGAACAATTATCGGACCATAATCCCTTAAAAACATACTTATCTCTTCCTAATTTACATTTAGTTTTTCACAAGCCATAAACATGTGCAACCAATCAGCTTTTACATTTATTTTTATTTTACATTTGTTAACTGGGGGTGTCTGACTGAGCCGAAAAGGCCCTTTTTCAGCAGAGGCCCAGGGAGAAAAGCTCCACATAGAAAATTTACAGATACATTTAGTTATTTAGACATGATCAGTATACACACAAATTACAAAAGGCATGTTTTTACAGTGGTATGCAGCACATCAACAGTTACAGTGGAGAGAACAAACAACAAAATATTAATTTAAAAATAAAGGTAATTAATAGAGTTGTGGTGTACAGCTGAAATTTGGAAGATAGGTAGAATACATACATGGTACACAGGTACAGTACATACATTGTAGACTAGCCAGTATTTGTGAGTAAGATTGAAAACTATTATTAAGTACTCTAGGTTTAGTATGTGTACCTTATCCGCTTTCACTAGCCTGGGGAGCAATCATGGCACTGCCAACTTTGCTTGAGATGTTGCCTGATGAGGTCTTTAAAGGAGGTTTTGGACAATGTGTTTTGAATGCTAGTGGGGACAGAGTTCCATTTTTTTAGCCACTGAACTACTATATAGTGTATCTCCAAAGCTATTGTAGCTGTTGGTGACTTCTAGTAGTAGTTTGCTTGATAATCTAAGAGGCCTTTTGGCTGAGTGATGTTGTACTAGGTTTTTGAGAGCAGGACACTTACTGGAGAGGTAATAGATCGAATGACAGAGGCAGAGCTGATTGTAGCCTAGGAGGTTAGGTAGTTCAAGCCAGTGGAGCTGTCTCAAAGCAGTGCAGTGATGAGTTCTATATGAGCAATTTGCAGCAAAGTGGACAATTCTGTTATAGCAGGCTTCCATTTTGCTTAATTCAGTTTTGTTGAGATTAGTCACAATGGGAGATGCATAGAGTAGGGTGGATAGAGGTTGGGAGAGAGCAATGGCTGATACTGTGTTGTTGGTAAGAAATGGTTTAATACGGTAGAGTGATCCCAGTTTGGCATGTACTTTTTTAATATTTAAGTTGAGATGACTATCAAATTTTAGGTGGGAGTCTATTTTTATTCCCAATAGCTTAGCCTGCGCCACTGGAGTGAATGGAGTAGCATTTGCGGAACAGATAGTGAACTGACTGCTATCAGTGTTTTTGTTAGAACTGGTTCTAATCATAAGCTGAGTTTTCTTTACATTGAGGATAAGTTGGGCTTTGGTAAGGTAGTATTCAACGTCAGAGAATGCTAGCTGAGTTGTTTGCAGGATGGTGGGAATGTTTTGTGCAGCACAGATTAAGGTAGTGTCATCTGCATACTGAATGATAGACGCATCCTGTGTGGAGGTATGGAGGTCATTTGTGAAGATTGTGAATAGTAGTGGTACTAAGATAGAACCCTGTGGGACTCCTATAGTTATGGACAGCTGAGGAGAGAGATAATTTTCCCATTTCACAGCTTTGTACCTGTCAGTTAAGTAGCTTTGGAACCAAGTAACCGTGGAATTTGATAGGTGATATTGATTTAGTTTGTTTAGCAGGATTTGGTGCAAGACTTTGTCAAATGCTTTGGACATATCCAAAAACAGAATTGACCCCTGCAGCCTTCGTTTTTAAGATGGTTTACTGTGTCGGTGAAGCAGAGGAGGGCTGTAGTGGTACTATGGGCAGGTCTGAAACCATGCTGAGTAGCTGACAAGATGTTGCTGTCTAGGAGATATTTTAGCACCTGGGTATGGATGCATTTTTCTAGGATTTTGGGGGGAGAGTAAAGCAATGGGTCTGTAGTTATTAAGTTCAGTGGAGGTCCCGCCTTTATGTATGGGTGTAACACAGGATATTTTCCAGAGTTTGGGCACATAGTTTTCAACAACTGATCTGTTTATGAGAGTGGAGATTGTGATAGCAATAGCATCTGTTGTGTGTTTCAAGAAATAGCTGGGGAAGTAGGTCATCTGCTGTTGATGAGGTGTTTAATTTGGAGAGCATGCTTTTGATTGAAGTGGTGAAAACTGTTTTGAGGGTAAACTTGTATTAGTGTTATTTGTGTTGGGGGCGATAGTGAGGAAGGAACTGCCCTGTGATACTAAGGATAGAACTGAGTTCACAAAGTAGGAGTTGAATTGTGTTTCGATGGAAACTTTAGTGTCAGGGGTGATTGGTTTGGGGTAGCCTTTTGGGTGGGTTTTAGTAGCTGGTTTACATTTTTCCAAAATTTTGGAGGGTTGTGTTGATATTTAGTTTTTAATGTCATGTAGTAGGACTTTTTATCCAGCCTAATGATTTTTGCACAATTGCGCAGTTCTTGGTACTTAGTTAGGCTTTGTGTTTCTTTGTTTTTTTGATAGTAAAGCCAGGCAATGTCTCTGGACTTGAGGATTTGTTTGGTTTCTTTACTGAGCCAGGGGTTTGTAGAGGTTCTAATCTTGATGATGCACAATGGAGCGACAGTGTCTAGGTGTTGTGGAAATGTTTTGTTGAAATATGCAACAGCTTGATCAAGTGGGAGGGTTTTTAGGGGGTCCAGTCATAGTTACAGAGTAACGTACTGAAGACCTCAGGAGATAATTTTTTTTGTATTTCTAGTTAATATGTAGTTAGTGGTTTTGCATGTGCTTGTTCTACTACGTATAAGGTATATTATGTTGTGGTCACTTAAGGTGTCTGGGAGACTGCCTGCGTGGGGGTACAATATGGGGTTTTTAGTTAGGACCCAGTCAAGGATAGATTCCCTTTTAGATTTTTTTATCACATCTAGTTGAAATTTGGAATAGCTGCTGGTAGCAATGGAGATTTATTAGATTACTTGTTGGTTCTGATATACAGGTGAACCAATCTAGGTTGAAATCCCACAGAATAAGGGTTTCTTGTGAGTATGTGGAAGAACACCAGGGTAAGAAGTCTTCAAGGCTAGTAAGTGTATTACCAGGTGGAATATAGGTCAGAATTGTGATGATGACTTTTTTAGGGTGAAGTTGAAGTTGTGAAATAAGTATGTTCAAATTATTGGGGGAGGGGTGGGAGTTTGGTAATTGATGTACAGTTAAGTTGGACTTAAACAGTAAGACAGTTCCACCCCCTTTACGGAGTGGTCTGTCTTGTCTAATGATATTGTAGCCGGTAGGGAGAACGTCTGAGTTAGCTATGTTTTTATTTAGCCAGGTTTCTGTTAAAGCAACTATGTCTGGGGAGTAGTGTGTTACTGTTGCCTGGAGTTCAGGTATTTTATTTTTGATACTTCTAATATTAATATTTAGCATTAAAAGATGGTTTTGTTACTGTTGATTTGCCCAAAGATGAAGATAGTGGGGGTGTTATGTTCTGACATTTGTTTTGGAGCAGTTTGTGTTGGACAGGATGGATTTGGGCCTGGGCTGGGGTGGATATCTGCACTTATGGTGAGCCTGATGTTAAAATGGTGATACAGATGTTGGAGTTTAGTGATGAGTGTGAGAAAGTATTATGCTTTTTGAAGTAGGAATGAGAGCATATGTGTTTAGTTCTGAATTGGTCCATTATGTAGTTCTTGAACAATTGTGGCCATATATTATTATAACGTGTGTTGTCATCTTTACTACATCTCCAACAAAGGTTTATCCAGAAAATGTCACTCAGTAATTGTAAAATATTTAATGGAAGCCATCTATATAATTCCATAATTAAACCATCAAACCCTGAAGTTTTACCATTTTTTCCCTTTTTTAAAAGCCTCTTTAACTTCTATCAGGGTAACAGGCTTATTCAACAAAGATATTTGTTGGTCATTAGACTTAGAGATTTTATAGGGAGTAACAAACATTCTATGTATACATTTCCACATAAAAACTTTTCAGTATAGACTTGAAGAAGTTTGACTAACTGATTTAGGTAAAACGTTTTATTCTTACCATCTATTGAGTCACTCAGTGCACTACTATTTAAAATGTTCCAGAATTTTCCATCAAAAGTATTATTACTTATAATTAACTTAGACAACTTGGACATCCACCTTCAATAATAGCATTCATAAACTCACATAATGTGGCAATAGTGTTGTGTTCCTCTCCCCTCATATTTCCTGAAACATTTCAATTTCCTCATTTATTTCTTTGATTGAATAATTTATATCTCCTATAGTTAGTAAAATGTCATCTGCAAAAAGCTGTATTTTAGATTGACAATCTCTGTTAATTGAAAATCTATTTTTTTTCATTGCTTCTTATACTATTGATAACTAATGCAAATAGTAGAGGGGACAAAGGATGTCACTGCTTTGTGCCTTTGTTTAAAGTGAATCCTTGCAAAATCTAAGAACCAATTTTAACATATGTTTTGCAGTCTCTATACAGGGTTTTTAAATATTCCAATGAACTGTTTTGGAAATGCAAACACTTGTAAAGTTTTAAACAAGTAGTTCCATTCTACAGATTCAAAAGCTGTCTCAATATCTAAGCTAATTAGGGCCAATTTCTTATTCATTCCTTTTGCTAAATCTAAGATAGTTACTGCCCTTTATTATCATATGTTAATCTATTGACTATAAATCCCACCTGACCTTTATTAATTAATCTACTATATCTCTTAATCCTGTAGTGAATATAGAAGTCAATTATTTAATAGCCCACATTTAATAATGAAATAGGTCTATATGAGGAAACTAATGTATTATCCTTTCCTTGTTTACGTATAGGTGAGATTTCAGAACATTTCTATGAGGGAGGAATTATTTTGCCACTCTGATTTATCCTGAAAATGTCACTCAGTAATTCTAAGATATTTAATGGAAGCCAGCTATATAATTCCATAATTAAACAATCAAACCCTGAAGTTTTACCATTTTGACCTTTTTTAAAAGCCTCTTTACCTTCTATCAGGGTAACAGGCTTATTCAACAAAGATATTTGTTGGTCATTAAGTTTATTAGTAACATTTTCTTTACATAATCATCAATGTCTAGTCATCAAAATTATTATTTTTATATTTATTAAGATCCTTGTGGAATTTTTTAAAAATAAGCATCTCCTCTATGTCTGAAATAAGCTTATTAGTGTGAAGATTGCAGGTATTATGACTTGTGCCTTTTTGTGTAACATCTTACTTCAAAAAATCTACATAAATTAGCTAACAGAAGTCATTGCATAAGTGTGCAATTTTATTTTTTCTAACTCTATCTCCACTTTATGTATTAAAACTGTTTCATATCTTGTCATTCATTTTTTAATGACTACTATTATCTAATTTCTTTGTTGTTCAAACCTCACTCTTTGTATTTCATCTTGTAGTTCTATCAACTCTTTATCACACTCTTTCATTTTATTACTAGCCCATCTTCCCATAGTATGACTTTGCTAACCTGACCATTATCATTCAAAGAAAATTTCTCAATTTCTTACTTAAGGTAACTCTTAAACTTTTTTAATTTCATCATATATGCTGGGATTCTATAAATAATCTCAAATGTCCTCATATCCATTACTATATTAATACTTACTGTATTATGATCCGATAAAGGACAAGGACTAGTTTTAAAATAATTAAATTTAAGTAAATCTATAGAGGCATAAATTCTATCAAGCCTAGTTTGTGTCCAATCTGCATAAGAATAACAAGTGAAGAACATTGACTTATTGTCTGCTTTTACTAGTAAACCAACTGAATTTTTATTACTAATCCATTTATTTAGTACTTTAGCTTTATTCTGTTCACTTGCAACTTCTATATCAGATATGCCATTAAATCCCCTGGTAAAATTAAACTACCCTTCCAATGACTTTGTTAGTTAGTTAGGGGTCGCCACAGTGGAACTCCGGTCTGCTAATGATTGGTAGTTAATTTTTACATTCTGAGTTACCAGCTCTGATGCACAACCTTCAGTGAAGGTACGCCCATTCACACATGTCTCCACGCAGAAGATGCTCTAGCTGAGAATTGAACCAGACAGCATCTTACTGTGAGGCGACAACGCTACTGCAGCACCACCACCGCGGAATCTTCCAAATATGTTTAAATGAACTTTAGCCATTCTTGCACTTATTGTAGTGATCCAGTAAAAATAGCTAGTGTATAGAATTTGCCAATATATTTAAGTATTAAAAATGTATACATTCCTTTGGGATCATTAATGGATTCCATGACCTTAAGCATTACAGTATATATTTTTCCAAAGTATAGCAGGTCCTCTCCTCTTTTTTTGAAAGAAATAGATGATAACATTTCATAACCTAAGTTATTTAAATATTGCATATCTTTAATCAACTGAATCTCTTGCAAGAACATGTCTGCTCTATTTAATTTTAGATATCTCATTAATGATTTCCTTTTGTTGCCATTATTTAACCCCTTTACGTTAGTAGATAATAGATTAAAACTATCCATAGTGTGAATTTAAAAATATGTATTTTAAAAAATAATATGATGCATTTATCCACCATATTAATTTATTTATATATAAGAGTCTAATGCATTCCTCCAACACTATCTTAATATTACACATTTTTGAATTATTACTTTCTACAAACTAAACTACTAAAATCCATAAATAAAAAAACAAAGACAAGTCTACAACTATAACTCTATATATTGCTAACAAAGCACAACATACCATAGATACCAAAGGTCCTAGTTTATCTAACAAATAGACAATACTATACTATAGGTCTACCTACCAACATCTAAAATTCATAAAAAAAAACTAGCCAAAAGCTACAATGGCTTACAAATAATTAATATAATATCATATATAGGTCAAAATAATAAGAGATTAATTTTGTTATATATTTTGCCATTTGAATCTATTCCCACATCACTACACAAACGTTTAATAATCCATTTCTATTTATCACAAATATTAAATAATCCAACAAATAGTATATTATATATCTATTTATGTAATAGTAGTATAAATTACCCATTAAATATTCCTATATTATTCACCCATTCAACATTATTATAACTAGATCTCTAAATAAGTAAGTATAATGGTCTAGGACCTGAATATATAAAAACATCTGTAAATTTACAAGTGACAGGTAATCTTATCATACTAAACTACAATACAAAATGGAAATCAATGCACATACATATTTATCATGCTAAAAGACACACAAATATTTTATAGAGCTAACAAAAGCTGCAAATTAATTTTTAAAATACACGTGTCTATATCAAAATTCAAAATTGTGTAAAACTCAACATGACAAATATCAAAATATTTAAAAATCCTTTAGCTTATTAAATTACTTAATAAAGATATGTATGTTACTCGGGTCAAAGATAATGTCTCGCTATTTCTATGGAGTTAGAAAAATCAGCCCACTCAGTCTCTTCAGGGATATACTGTTCCACTCCATTTCTTTAATACTATTAAGGATTTTACTGTTGTTAATAAAAGTGGATGCCTCCTCTAGTGTATTAAATATTTTGGATTCTTCAGAAAAAATAGTTTGATCTTTGCAGGAAACTCAAAATGGCATTAATAGTTCTTTTAAGTTACTTAATCAGTGCGAGACAGGATTTTCTTATGCTCATTACTTTACTGGAATAATCATTGTCAAATCTGACTATATGCTCACCTATTTTAATAGGTGGGCTGAGCCATGCTATTTTTAATATTTGATATTTTTCAAAGCTAGACATAAACTTAACTATACGTGAACATGGTGGTGAGTTTTCCTTCTTAGAATGTGCTCTCAGGGATCTATGTATCCTTTCAATTCCAAAAGATAAAGTTTCAGACAGATTTAATGTTTTATGTAGCCAGGTAGTTAAGAAGTTTATTATACTGTCTCCCTCACACTTTTTAAGTATACTATACATTTTAATGACATTTCATCTCAGTCTATTTTCTAAATCATTAAAGTTTTCTATTAGCGAGTTCTTTTGTTTTAAAAGAACTTCAGTCTGAGACTCACCTTCAGTTATTCTCCCTTCATGATCATTTAAAGTTTTTTCCATACTGCTGATTTGTGAACTTTGTTGTTTCATAAGAATTTCTAAATGGTCCATATTTTCTGGTCTCTTCTTTGAAACCTAGTTTGGTATCCAGTTTGTCTATTTTAAGTAATATATCATGCATACCAGATATTAATGACTGGATGTCTTTTTAAATACAAGAATCCTGAGTACTATTAATTGAGTGACTCATGTTGAAATATCTTCTGTCTTAACCAAGCAATTCTAACAGGAAAATTATAGCTTTTGAAGAACTTGAAGGTATAAATCTTTTCTGACTATTAGTGGATACAATTAGCTAACACAAATCTGCAAATTTTACCATATTTTCTGTTAGAGAAAAGTTTTCAGTCACAGACCTTTTACTAGTTGCTGCTCTCAGTTAGCCATCTTTGAATTTAGCTTCTTCAATGAACTAACAATCCGGTTAAAGACATCTGATAGATAAGATCCTCAAGAACTAAGAGTGTCAGTTATAGGATAATCAAACCAAGGTGTTATATTTTAATTCACATCCTTGTTTAAGTCAACACAAAGAGAATGCATATGGATATTAAATAACACAAGACCATCCCTATGTAATGTAACTAGATGTGAAAAATTTTTCAGATTTAATGTTTTCTGATATTTCCTGTGATTAATTTTTACAAGCATAATTCAAACCAAAGCAAGTAATGATGCGTAAAATCTAATACTGTCTCTGTGACAACCAACCATTAATCAACTGGAAAATAAAAAAAGAGCACTCTATGCAGAACTGCATAACAGCTTTATTAATAAAATACTTGGCACTTAAAGCTTTGCCTTCAGATGCATATTTATAGAAATGTGGATTTACAAATCCACTGCTTACAAACCACCAACACCACAGTGACATGCATTAGAACAATTAAAAGAAAAAAAAACAGTTGAATCCAAGTTGTCCTAAAACAGATGTAATACTTTAAACATGCATTTAAATAAGAAACTTTAATACCATTAACTTATTTAATAGGTATTAATTTCAAAACATGGATGCTGACATGAACACATTCATGGTGGAATGGCATCTTAGTGTACATGCTAGGCATATACTAGACAGTTGATAAGGATAGTATCAAACGTGTTTTCAAACTAAGGCCTATTTGATAAGTTGCCAATATTACACTTTCATATGCTCTCTATAATGGTGTCCCATAAGTATTTTTTTTTATATTCTCTATAGTAGTGTCCAAGTGTCTCATCTCTTATCACTTTCAACAAAATTAACTGCAAAATACACATATTTTTAAACCCATACACTGGACAGGATGCCTGTATAATGCATTTACCTGCAACAAAAGCCTTCTAGAGAATTTACCCAATGGGAACAGATATCTGCAAAGATCACCGAGGCTGACACCACAGTAATATTATATTTTAATAACAAGTGCTCTACCCATATGTTACAAGGATAAAGATGGAACACTATTAATGGACCGACAATATTTGCAGAATAAATATGAAAATGTTCCCATGCATCTAGGCATATCAAACATTCTCAAGTTGTCTTTTTCTCAAATGGCTTTCAATTTTTCATTTTGTTTGTCTACAGATGCATGACACCAACCTAACAGAATTATCACTATCAGTTTGCTCCTGATTATTTTTAATATTAGTCAAATTCACATAGTATGTAACTACATATGTATTACAGTGGTAATTCGTGTGTAACAACCATTAAAGTTCTTCCACTGGTTATGTTAGTTGAGCTTGAAATCAGAGAATAGCAACTGTTCAGATGGCTAGATAAAGCAGCTGCTTAGGTGGACAGGTTGTCATATCAGAAGCATATAGTTATAAGTAATACATTCATAAATGAACAAGTTAAATATAAATGAAAGTAAGATATATTCCTCACATTTCAGCACTGTTTCTGTCTCATAATCTTTCTTTTTCCCAATCCAACCAGTCCAAACGGGTGAGGAGGGACTAAGGAAGTATTCATTATCTGTAGCGCTTACAGGAAACAGTTATTGACACAAACAGTTTTTTCATTCTTGCATAATTTCATGGTATGCATCTGCAATATGTGTGTTTACAGTTAAGTGCAAAAACAATTTCAGATACTTAACTAGCCATTTTAGCTGCATTCTGTGAAACTATGTAAAGATCAAATGCAGTTTTATGTTAATTAGCATTTCTATTCAATCGCATCTAAAGAAATACTATTTATAATAATAAAATTAAAAAGTCATCTTGCAAACCTTCTTAACATGTATTTTAGTATTATGGTGGCAATAGTATCTTTCATCTAAAACCAGAAAGATTATAACAGTGCTATTTAACAGTGTTTATTGCCTTTAATTTTTTTTTTTACTTTAGAATTCAGTTCATAATGGATTATCTCTAAATCTCTAGCTATATATAATTTTATTTTGAAGCAACACATTGTAGATATTCAAATAAGCATTCAAATTAGGAACAGATCAGGAATTGTGGAACACCATAAGATGCTAGGGTTTATTTTAGTACCTACTATACACTGCTTCAACCACTAAAGATTCTTTGTGGTAAACTGTATGCCTATGCATAACTGTAAAGAACATGCATTGGGTACCTCTCTAGTATTCTGTTTAAGTTAAGAAAGTAGTGATTGATATTGTTTCAATAATATGAAAGTTATATTTAAAGCAGAATTAGTATGAGTTGTTTTAACATTATATCCCATGCAAAAGTATAATCTAGATGAGGAGAATTTAGACTGACTTTCTTTTTTTATGGAGTATTTAATGCAGAAAATGATAATTAGGACTGTGAAAAAGGAAATATCTGTGAAGCAATATGTATGCTGAAGAGTTTTTAAGAGTATCTGATGGAAGCAATAATGCCTGAGAGGTTGGGTGTCACTGAGAAATAGCAGACCACCCAGGGGTGTTGTGAGGCCAAATAACACAGGCAGGTGGCCTCCACACCCTTTGAAGGTCCATTATTTCTCTGTAATGTCCACCCCAGAGGCATTATTGCACACAGATATATGTTAATTTGTTTTATTGTTAGTATAAAATATTCTTATATATTTGATGGAAAACAATGTTTCTGCCTAATGTTTTGTAGTTGCTGTGGGATATGTAATTGCTGGATGATGTATTTTACGTATAATACATATGTGTGTGTGTGTGTGTGTGTGTGTGTGTGTGTGTGTGTGTGTGTGTATATATATATATATATATATATATATATATATATTTATAGGACAGTAACAGAAACTATGTTAACTTTTCATGCATCTCGCATTTACTGACTCTAGCTTAGATATGCAGTTCATTTTGGGATATGTACAGTTTTCAGTTGTGATAGTTTTAAAGTGGCCATGACTATACTGCATTTTTCAACATATTTTTGTACTTATCTTCTTTCTATCTGCACACACACACACACACACACACACACACACACACACACACACACACACACACACACACACACACACACACACACACAAATATATACACACTCAGCAGGTTTATTCCACTTATCATATTTTCCCCTTAAACAAAAAATGGGTGGTGCACAGCCGATGCTGCATTCAACACTTTAGACTGATCTTCTAAGTGTTTACAGTTAATAAATATGGACAACAATATTTATGACACATATGGAAATGCATTAATAGCAACTTTGCAAAATTACTTAGGTGTTTTTGTCACTCTCTCACAAAACTTGAAATGATTTGATATTCAAATGGCTCAACCACTTTTTGTCATTTCAAAACCACCTGAACTGGAAATGGAAATGGAATGAGAACCTGTAGAAAAATCTCTGAAACAGTTTCTATAGCAACCATTAAATTGTTTTCAGTCACTAGATATAACAGAGGAAACAAAGTGAGTGAGGAACAGGAACAGTCGCACCTGATTGCATTGGCCAGACAGCGCAGTGTTTCTCACTGTGAATCATCAAACTAATCTTGGATGTTCTGTTGAGGTAGCTCTTTTTTTTGGTACAGTTATACCTGTATTGAACATTGATCTAGTTATTCTCAGTTATGATTGGATTGATTGGTTCTCTGGAGCACTGGATTCAGATTGGCATTCATAAGAAACTAATTGAATATGTCTTCTATTTTGACTAACCATGGTACCATCTGCACTTGTTTCAGAAGACTTCTGCTCTGTAACACCTGTTGTGTCCCACTTTTTCTCCTTCTCTAACTTTAAGTGGACAGTTTGACTTGGTTGTGGATGTGCAGAATGACACTGGTCATAAAACTTTTTATTCAAAGCTTTGGATTTTTGCTCATTTTCTTTAATAACATTGTATAGAATAACTTTAAGCTTAAATTTTCATTATAACACTGGTGTGTACTTTCATATATGTCTTCCAAGCATTAGCTGTGAAAGGCTTACTCTAGTAGCACTATATGGAGTGAAACGATATGCCATAAGAGCTCTCTGTGGCTCTGTTTATCTTAGTATCTTTTTGGAGGTTTTCAATGTTCTCTCAGCTTAATCATTTGATTATGGATAGTGTAAACTTGAAGAAGTATGGGTGAAGCCATAGTCAGGAATGAACTGTTAACGCTCATGTGACATATGCTGTGTACCACTGCCTGTAGCCATTGCAGTAGGCAGACCATACATTATAACTATTACTGTCAATCTGGCTATTACTGGTTGGCTAGTTGTAGTTGGTAAACATATTATTTGTATATCACAAGGGTAATAGTTCACAAATCATCATCATGATCACCCCCCATTTTTCCATCTCTTTTCTACACTAGGCCCCGAATATAAAGTAGTTTTTGCTTTCTAACACACATAAGTCAGCAGCTATTTTTTGCCATGGAGGTTGGGATAAGGATGTTGGCATTATTGTCTCTTGTCTTTGCCATTGCACATGTTGGTTCTTTCTTGACATCTGGTAAAACATTGATGACCTTCATGTATTTGACGTAGCATTTCTGTTTTCTGTGGTTATGGTACTATGCTGTCTTGATATAATAATAATCCATCTTGTTCAGACAACTGCTATCTTATTGTGTAGCAGTTATGCACAAGCTGTTTGCTTTGTATCCAGCAAACTAACCAGTGATTTTTGTACGTGTAGATTAATGATTTGCAACTCTTGGTCATGTTAGGTAACTTGCTTAAACTTCCCTATTTTTTTAGAGGCCATTATGTTTGATAATTGTGGGTCATATATAGGATAACACATCCACAACAGCTCCTTGTGTCCAGGCACAAGGATTGCTCTGGCATTAAACCTTCTCAGTCTCATTAAGTCTTAGGTACATCAGTGACAAGTTGTATATGAATTAGTTAGTGGAAAAAATGGTTTGTGGTCAGTTTGGAGATGTAACCTCATGAGCCGTAATATGTACCTGGAGAATCTTTCACATGACTGCATACTTGCAAGGCAGTCTTTTTCACTTTGTGAGCATTTCCATTCCGCATCAATTAACATTCTAAAGCTATAGGTAATAATACATAATACTTGTTCCTCCATTTTGAGAAAAGCTGCACCTAGGCAATAACTGTTAGTATCGACACTCATTATCACTGGTTTAGTGGCATCACAGTTTGGTAGCAGTCATGTTGTAGTTAGTATGTCATTTACTTTGTTTAATGTTTGGGCATGAGCACAACTACATGATCAAGGTTCATATTTTTTTAAGAAGTCAGTTAGAGGATGTAGCACAGATGACAAGTGTGGCACAAACCTGCCCAAGTAACTAATCATCCCCAGGGCTTGTCTTCACTCAGTCATACAAGACAGATTTTGCAACTCAGTTATTGCTCTGACCTTGCTTGCATCCACCTTAATTGCAGTGTAACTTATTCTCTGCACAGATTGCTGGAGCTCTGTTATGCTAAAGTCACATTTGTCTTAGTTTTGCTTTAAACTGGAATGTTTAATAGTCTACAGTACTGCCCGTAACCTTAAATTATGCATTTCTTTATCTGGACAAAAAAAAAAAAAACAGGATGTCATCCATAACAATACCACCTCCAACTAGCCCACTAAGTCAGTCATTTTCTGCTGAGAGTTATACTGTGAGATTTCAATTGTTAAGGCTACTTCAAATAGTGGCCACTTAAAACAGAACCTTCTCATTGGACTAATGAAGGTTGCCATCTTTAACTTTCCTTATGAAAGGTGTTTGCAAGAATCCACTGGAAGTATAGTGTGGAAAACATGAATGCATCGACAAGCATTGGCATTCTGTCTTCTAACACGGGTAGAATGAACCTTTCGCACACAACTGTTTCTTTATGCTTTTTTTTTTAAAGCAACACATATTTGTACTCAGCCATACATTTTAATTACTGGGAGCAAGTGAGCACATCACTCTGTTGGTTTAGTTGCACTTTTCATAATGTCAGTCTTTTGCATTTAGTTAAACGGTGCCAATACTTTGAAAATAGAAAATAGCATCCTCCAAGGTGTGGTCAAGGCATATGGAACAATGTCTGGCTTTAGCTTAATTTTTATTGGCACACAATCAAACCAATAAAACATCACTAAGCATGTCTACACTGACTTCCTTTATTGTGTCAGTTAAGCTCATTTCAAATGCCACAACTACGCTAAGCAGATTATTTGCATATGGACATTCCAGCACATAAACCCAAAACTCAGACGTGTGCCTCTTCTTTTCAGACATGGTTAGGAATCTACCAATGAACTTCAGTTTGTCTACAGAGCTATGAATTTCAGTCACTGCTTCACATAGCTGTGGACATTTTGAGTAGCATGAGATATTACAATGACACTAACCTTTCTATTAATCCTGAAACTCTCTCAAGTTCCATGAACGGGAATTTTAACTTGCAGGTCACCTTCTACATCAGATACAGTACTGACTCATGAAAAGACACAAGAACGATTACCAGTAAAGTCCGTTTATGAGAACATAACAAACCACAAAAAACAACAAAACTGGACAGCATAGAAGCTTCTTATACTATAACTTCTACTTTAATGAAACACATATTCAAGGCAATGAGTGTGTTTTCACAAATGCTTTTTCAAGTTTAAAAAAGCAGTGGTCGTGACGGGTAACAGTTTTGAAGCAACCGGTCAAATAGCTGTTGTAGAAGTAAAAGTAGAAAGATGTTCAACACAAAGTGACTTTGAATTTAGTCAATGAACAACCATTTCCATCATTGCCTCAAACTGTAGTTCCTTTTCCTCTTCAGCAGACCAATCTCCAGAACATGAAGCAGAGGTCAAGGAAGAAGAAGAGACACAGGAAGGACATATTCAATAGAGTGATCAGTGACAATGTGCAGCATGTTGAGGAACAGAATATAACTGCATTTAACTTATTATTTTTAAGTTATCTAACACATATTGTAATTCAAATTCTAATTAACTTCATCTAGACAGAATTATTTTAAGGAATACTATGGAATTTTTAGAAAACGTATATAAATGGGGTGAGAAGAGTGTGGCTAAGGATTACTTTTGGCAACCATGCATATTCATCCACTATTTACCAGCATACCAAATCGTAAAGGTCTTGAATTAATTAGATGTTTCATAAGAGATTATACTAACTATAATTATATTAAAATTAATCTGATTTGTATTTTACTTGTGCTGTTTTTTGCACATAATGCGCTCATATTTGAAGATACATTTTATTTACAATACAGGGCATAGCTATGGGTACAGCTTGTGCTAATACATATGCTAATATAGTCCTATTATTTTAGGAATGTAGTTATTTCTTCTAATGAACAGCTTAAATCTGACATCAGTTATTACAATAGATCTTTGGTTGGTATTTTTGTCATTTGGAGAGGAAATATTAATTTATTAATGGATGTCATGGTTTATATAGATACTAGTATTACAATCTTGAAATCTGATATAAGTTTTCATATTCTGAGATTAAGTTCTTAGATGTGACTGTCTACAAAAATAAAGAAGGAAAAACTGGTACTAAAATTTTTAAGAAACCTTGTAAAAGGAATTCCTATTTATATAGGAAAAATACGCATCTGCCTTTCATTTTTAAGAATATTATACGGGGTCAGGTGTTAAAAGCAAGCAGGTTGACCAGCATTAATGATGTCATTGAAGATATCCTGGATTCTTTTTCTAAAGGATTGTAGAAAAATGATATAATAAGAATGATGATGCAATAGTAAAGCATTGAGTTGGTAATAAGAGGAAAAATAAGGCATCCCCCTTTTTAGTAGCATTAAACACTTAAGCTCCAATAATGAAGATGGTTCCAAGTAATATTAAAAATAAATGTGTACTTTTTAAAATCAATCAGCAAACAGTGACATCAAATCCTAAAATATGTAGTATTATATGTACTTTAACTAGTTTTTCTTTAAAAAATAAAGAAGTTAAGAGCCATTTATGTGTAGAGATTGTAGTGCTGCAAGTATACTAGGAAAGTAAGAATGTTTTCCTTCCATTGACATGTAAAATATACAGGTTTGATCATTATGTTGATTGTAGGAACAGACATGTTTATCTGTTTGTCAAACCTGTTAATCTGTCCATGTATTTTACAGCATATAAATGATATAAGTAGAAAGAATTCTAGCAATGCTTTGGCAAGACACATTCTATCTACAGGCTTAAATCATAATTTTAAGGTTTTAATACTACATGTCATGAAATTAAGTAAGATAGGAGGTGATATAATGAACTACACAGAAAATTAAGAAAATGGATTTTGGAGCTTGATGCAAACAAATAAGCCCTGGTTTAAATGACTCCATTTCTATAAAACCAGTCTTGAAAAAGAGACAGTTGAGAAATTAATGCATAATGATTATATATATTTTTAAAATAGTTGATGTCATAAGTCATATGATTTTTTTCATGTATATAAATTGATGGGGCCATTGATTTGCTTTTCTAAACATGAAAAAAAAAACATTTGTGAAAATGTGATTGTTACCTTGAATAAGTATTTCAATAATGTTAAAGTTATATTACAGCAAACGTCCATGATAACTGGTTTTGATGTTTTTTTTTGTTTGTGGAAAGTACTGGCTTAAGTTAGGAAAAACACTTTCTAAAAAATAATTTTAGTTCTGTTTTCAGAAGCAACCTCTTTAATCAGCTTTATCTTACAATGGCTCGGGCTTTTAAATTTCTTGCATCTTCTGTCACAGGCAGCTCAATGCTCTGACTTATTATGTTAATGGTTCTACCTTGTGATTTATACTCACTGTGCATAGTTGCTTACCTTGACTAGAATTACACCTCTTAAAACCTGCTACTGATTTTGCATTTCACCTCATAGGTGTTAGGTGTTCTATACCAAGCTAATTTAAGCACTTGTGGCTGAAATGTTTTGATTGAGGTCATGTTTGGATAGCTGGAGGAGAGTTTTTTTTATTTGCTTTTTGACAGGGAATGAACTTTTTTATTGTTTTGCTCCTCAACTTTGATGTGAAGGGGTGCCAAACTGAATATGAATATACTGTATTAAAAAAGAAAAATGACATAAATCCAAAGTCTGCTTAACTACAGTCAGTTAAAAACAGACTGTAAGATTCGATTCTGCATCAACCACAAAATGTTCTTCCCATCACTGATCCCATCCAACAGTACAATCCAAAAAGAGTTCTGCACTGCAATGACCAGCAAACAGCTGGCCTACTAAGTGATTCCTCATTCTCAGGTTATCCATTAGAATTATGGAAAAATATGCCATTAGTCTTCAACCTTTCAGTGTGGACCAGTGAGGAACCCGGACTTTATAAATAAGGAATGTTCCTTCTAATAAGGTAAATTTGAGCAGTATGTAAACACACTGATGATGTCAAAAACAAACAAAATACACAACAATTCTCAATATTCAAATTCCACTTGCAGAATAAACAGTCATGCTACTGTACAGATCCAATGAGATAATACTCAGCCCATGCCTCCATTTCTATACAACTGTGAGGACATTATTATAACTAAATAAATCTGGGCCATAGTACAGACAATCTAACCATAGTGTTACACAAAGAATTTTGGGCCTTAATAGTTGGGATTGTTGCATAACATTCACATTCTTGAAATACATCTTTCTTCTCAAGAATGTGCATTATTTGCAGAGAGACTAATTTATGTTGCTCTATTTTACACATTGCATTGCATGTATCTTTTTTCAATTTAAATCAACCTATTTTGACAAACTGTATTGCATATATATTATCTTTTTTAATTTCTTGTGTACTGTTTGTAACCATGTCTAATTAGTGTTATAGCTTTTCTCCACAGACATCTGCTGAAAATTGGTTATTTACCCAGATGGAGTTTCCTAGTTAAACAAAACTGTAGCCATGCTATGGCAAATTATTACATATAAAATAAAATAATCATTTACCATGCTTAAATTAGCATTTTGCCTTTTAAATAATCTCATCTTTCAGCTGATTTATAATTTTATCTAAGGTTAATGTAACTGTAGGCTGTAACTTTTCGAGATACTTCTGCATCAGTCACCCCAGATATAATTCTGCCTCTTACTTGTTCATCTCTTTTGCAGTTAAACCCACAGTCTTCAGCCATTTCATACAGTTATCTCACAAAAGCTTCAACTCACTGGCCTTTTCTTTTGCACATCTGTGGAAGCATGACCTTTTGTTTATTATACTTCTTTTTGGTGCAAGATATTCATTCACTGACTTGTATGCAATGCTCTGGTCTTCTGTAAATAAAATAAATTATATATATACCTTCCACATCACAACCGATGGTATAAAATAAGGTATTTCCCTGGATTTCATCTGTTTATTTAATTTGGTCACCTCATGAAATCTCAAGAACCTCTGTATTCAAGCAGAACAGCAGAAAGGCTCTGGCAGGTTTTGTCATTATCAAATACATTTTTTTCTTGGATGTATGGTTTAAATTTGATAAAAAGACAGCTTTTCAAAGTAAAACAGCTTTTTATCAGCAAAATATTCAGCTATGAGTTTGGTAAACTTAATCTGGGTGTTTTGGTGTGGTTCTGTAACTGGGGTATGTTTTTTCTTTGTTTCTGTATAAGAAGAAGATCCCTTTTTTTGGGTACACGACGTTTTGCCCCTGCCGATTTGCCCCCGACCTATTCAACCCCAGACAATTGGTCCCAAACAAAACATTACAAAAAAAATCTAAAAAGAAACGGAGATGTACTATGTAAAAAAACAAAACAAAACAATAAATGGAAACAAGGGACTAGTTTGTAGTTTCCGTTCAATATTCTCATGCAGTAAAGACAGATATAGTAGATAAAGAAGCAATGAACGGAAAGTATGGACTATAAAAATAATAATAATGACATCCGGATTACAAAGGTTGCTATAGTTCGCAGTTTCTGTTCAACGTTTTACTCCAGTAAACACAGATATAGTACATAAAGAAAAAAATGAATGTAAACTACAAACTATAGAAATAATAATTTCAGCTCCTTCAGTTCAAGAAGTTGCTATACCACCCTTCATGCATAGCTCTAATGGACCTTCATACTTTTAAACTGTCTGCATGCCATCTTCAGTTCTTAATGTAGGTAGCAACCACTTGTACTTAAAGAAAAGTCATCAGTATTTTCAGATCGTCATGGAATTTGTTCACCAGGAAAATCTGCAAGGAAAATTAAATGCATTTCACTGTATGGGCATGGAACAGAACCTACACCAAAAGTTAACTCTTCTGTTGACTGTGTTGGAGCATCATATGCTTGTTTGACAAAGGACTCTGATACTCCTCTAACAGGGTACATGAAACAGCCATATCAGAGTTTGTTAGGAATTCAGTCAAGATTTCTCGCTTCCCTAAATGTTAGCAAAGCATTCATCAAGGGTACATGAAGTTTTGACCCTGCTGATTGGCCCCTGGATGACTCAATAAAAATGTTTTAATATGACTGACATGATGGGTACATCTCAAAAAATGTGTTTAATTTACAAAAAAGAATATGTTAAAATGTAACACTAATTATAATATGTTAAAACATAACACTAGTTATTAAATGTTAAAAGTCTGTGTGTTATATTTATACTAACCAATGTAATGATTAAATGAAAAAAAAAATTAAAATTAAATATATTTACAATGAAAAAATAACAGTGTATTTATTGAATAATTGATTAAATAATAACATAATGATAAAGTACTTAATAGAACATATTTGGGGTTGAACTGTCCACTAAAAAATCATATATACAATACATATAAATGTATACATGAAATTGTATAGAAATGCATTGGGGGAGAACAGTCCTGCTTCCCTTTTTTTAGGCAGCATGTCAAAGTGCTCACCTATGGATACGCAGAGATGTTTGCTGAGACTTTTAGAAATGTCAGGACACACCAGCAGTTCAGTCAAACATATCAGTTTTATTCTGAACAACATGACAGCTCAACAAAAATGACAGTAACATTTTACTTACTCACATTAATTGTCTGTAGCTTTGATATGAAATGCATTGTGGGATGTATAAAGTCTTAATATGCCAACACTATGTAAGAGTTTTTAAGTGGCAATGGCTATGCTACATTTCTGCAATACTCACACACACACACACACACACACACACACACACACACACACACACACACACACACACACACACACACGCACACTGGATATAAAAAGTTTACACACCCCTGTTAAAATGCCAGGTTTTTGTCATATAAAAAAAATTAGACCACAATAAACCATTTCAAAACTTTTCCCACCTTTAATGTGACCTATAACTTGTAAAATTCAATTGAAAAACAAACAAATCTATTAGAGGAAAAAATATAAAAAATAAAAAAAATACAATATGCTGGTTGCATAAGTGGGCACACCCTTAAATTAATAATTTGTTGTGTGTGCACACCCTTAAACTAATACTTTGTTGAAGCAACTTTGGATTTAATTACAGCATTCAGTCTTCTTGGGTACACACCTGCTATCAATTAAAGGGATTCAGAGAAAGAACGGTTCTGCCACCAGTCCTGCTAAAAACTTGAAAATTGAAAACTTTTAATAAAAATAAAACAGTGATAAAATAAAACACACTGGCTCATAAACCTGATAAGCACTTTCGGTGTAATACCTCAATTAAAGAGACTCTGATTAACACCAAATAAAGTTCAGCTGTCCTAGTAGATTTTCCTGACATTTACTCATTTCCCTACTACAGCAAAAGTCATGGTTCGCAGAGAGCTTACAAAGCATCAAAGGAATCTCATTGTTGAAAGGTATCAGTCAGGAGAAGGGTACAAAAAATTTCCACAGCATTAGATATACCATGGAACACAGTGAAGGCAGCCATCAAAAAGTGGAGAAAATATGGCACAGCAGTGATGCTGCAAAAAACTGGATGTCCCTCCAAAATTGATGCAAAATACAGGATGAAAACTGGGCAGGGAGGCTGCCAAGAGACATACAGTAACACTGAAGGAGCTGCAGAAATTTCTGGCAAGTACTGGCTGTATACTACATGTGCCAACAATCTCCTGTATTCTCCATATATCTGGACTATGGGGTAGGGTTGCAAGACAAAAGCTTTTTCTTACACAGAAAAACATCCAGGCCAAGCTAAAATTTGCAAAACAGTACATCAAGTCTCCCAAAAGCACATGGGAAAATGTTTTATGATCTGAGGATACCAAGATTGAACTTTCTGTCCACAATTCCAAAAGATGTGTTTGGCACAAAACAACACTTCACGTTACCAAAAGAACACCATCCCCATGGTGAAGCATGGTGATGGCAGTATCATGCTTTGGGTTTCTTTTCTTCAGCTGGAACTAGGACTTTAATCAAGGTGGAGGGAATTATGAACAGTTCCAAATACCAGTCACTTTTGACCCAAAACCTTTGGGCGTCTGCTAGAAAGCTGAAGATGAAGAGGAATTTCACCTTTCAACATGACAATGGCCCCAAGCATACATCCAAATCAACAAAAGAATGGCTTCACCAGAAGAAAATTAAAGTTTTGGAATGACCTAGCCAAAGCCCAGACCTAAATCCAATAGAAAATCTGTGAGATGACCTGAAGAGGGCTATGCACAAGAGATGCCCTTGCAATCTGATGGATCTGGAGTGCTTTTGTAAGGAAGAGTGAGCAAATATTGCCAAGGCAAGATGTGCCGTGCTGACAGACTCCTACCAAAGAAGACTGAATGCTGTAATTAAAAGTTTTTTCAACAAAGTATTAGTTTAATGGTGTGCACACACAACAAAGTATTAGTTTAAGGGTGTGCACACTTCTGCAACCAACATATTGTATGTTTTTTATTTTTTCCCCTAGCTGATTTGTTTTTCATTTGAATTGTACAAATAATTATAGGTCACATTAAAGGTGAGGAAAGTTTTGAAATGATTTATTGTGGTCTCATTTTTTATATCCCAAAAACCTGGCATTTTAACAGGGGTGTGTAAACTTTTTATATCCACTGTGTGTGTGTGTGTGTGTGTGTGTGTGTGTGTGTGTGTATATATATATATATATATATATATATATATATATATGTATATATAAATATATATATATATATATATATATATATATATATAGGTCTACCTAAAAACGCCAAAAGTGCACAATGCCGACAACGAGAACACCGACACTGGAAGATCAACAACGGAGATGATCGAAAGTTGAGAATCCCGATGCTGAGAACACCGACATGTTAAGGTATGTGTGTGATAGGGACGGACGTTAGGGTCAGGGTGTGGGTAAGGCAAGTGTGTGATAGTGACGGATGTTAGGGTAGTGTGTGGGTCAGGTAAGTGTGTGATAGTGACGGACTTTAGGTTTAGGGGCAGGTTAAGTTTGTTAGGGTTAGGGTGCGGGTAAGGTAAGTGTGTGATAGTGACAGACTTGAGGGTTAGGGGCGGATTAAGTGAGTTCGTGTTAGGGTTAGGGTGCGGGTAAGGTAAGTGTGCGATAGTGACAGACTTAAGGGTTAGGGGTGGATTAAGTGAGTTAGGGTTAGGGTGCAGGTAAGTTAAGTGTGCGATTGTGACGGACCTTAGGGTTAGGGATTGGGTTAAGATTAGTGCATAGATAGTTGTGTATGTAAGGTTTAGTGTAGGTTTGTAAGGTTTTTGGTGTGCTTGTGTTGTGTGTGTTTTTCGGGACAGCTATTTGTTTTGTTGATTGTCGGGATTTTTTGAACTTTCGGTTTCTTTTGGTTTTATCGTGTAGGTTATTTCATTGTCGGTGTTTTGGCATGTCGGTGTTATCAGGTAGATCCATATATATATATATATATATATATATATATATATATATATACATATATATATATATATATATATGTGTGTGTGTGTGTGTGTGTGTGTATATATATATATATATATATATATATATATATATATATATACATATCTACATACACATACATGCACATATCTCTTTTTCTCTCTTTATATATATATATATATATATATATATATATATATATATATATATATATATAAATAGATAGATGTACGTGTGTGTGTGTGTATGTATGTTTGTATGTACATCCTGCTTAAGGGATCTCAATCTTTTTTGCAACATAAATAGGACATGTTACTTGGATAGATACATATCACAGTAAATACCTTTTCTATGGAACTGTCTTCCATTCCACATAAATCTAACAACTTCTGTTAGTCTATCTCAATATAATTTCAATGAACTGATGTGTCTCAGATGGACAGATGCAGAGTATATGCCTCAATATGTGTTCTGTCAGCCTCTGAGTTATTTAAATATAAGCTATAAGGGCTAAAACTACCATGGGAATGTAAGTCTAGGCTTCTTCAGATCCTCACAGATCAATAGCTCAGCAAATACCTATGAAGTTATGAACCAACCTTTCAGTAGCTTTATTCCACTTGTCACACATTTCAAGGTTTAAGTATATTTTTTTATGGGGCTGTCAGAAATGAAAAAGGAACTTAGAAGACAAGATTGTACAAAACAGAATGAAGATTTATTGACTAGCAAGATGTAAAGAAACCAGAGAGGCATTTGACTGAGTAAATTTACCTTGGTCTGTACACAACTTTATGTGCAGAAAATGACAAGCAAAATGCACACTGAAAGTAATTTAATTGCCTATGTGTTATGATACCGTTTCACATCATATAGTTTTCATTGGGAATAAATATGCACTTTTCAGTATATTGAAAAATGGTCTCATGAGAATTAAATATTCCATCTGTGGGAATCAGTCAAGCAACCTATATTTTGCAACTCTAATCATTTCATTGTTTCTTTCACCCCCTTTCTCTTGCTTTTAGTGTCTGTTTGGATTCCAAAAGGTTGCAAAATCAAAAGAACAATTAAACAAAGGGACTAAACTTTTTATAGAGCTATGTTTGTGTAGGACTTTATACTCAAGGCTTCTTTTCCTTGATGTTATATATCTGATGAGTTTAGCCCATAAAGGTGCATTATTGTATATGTTCAAGGTTAGGCTTTCAGATAAGATCAAGGCTGCCCATGCAATCTGGCACTGATAATCACTCTTTGCATTTTTTTTAATTCATTAGCTACTAGTTTTTTTGAGTCTAGTGCTTTACTACGGTCTACAAGGGCAAATAGCTATTTGCAGTTGAAACTCTTTCAGTCTGCTTTTCAGGTGTGCAAAGTATTTTCTTCCAATAGGTCCAGTTTCTAAAATCATAGTTACCACTTTTTCAAACTGTCAGGGATTAGATGCATTTTTTGGCAAAACACAGTTTTCACAACTGTTGCAAGACCATACACTATTTACGTCACTGATCTCACAATGAAATTAAAAACATTCAGACAAGAAATTATCTATAAATATAAAACATGTTTAATTAAAAGCCAGTCAAGGGCTTTACTATATCTAAAAGTGAACATTCATGTTATGTGGTAACAGACAGAATATAGAGTATTTACTCCTTGTAAGTAATATACATTATATTAACCGTCTCAAAACGATATTATGTATAGAGTGCTTTGCTGCAGATGTCTAAGCAATAACCGAGAAAACAGTCTGCAAAAAATGGCTTTGCTGAGATCTGTATTAAAGCTGGACTCCACATTGTTGATTTCCATGATTTGTAATAGTTTGTTGTAAACTGAAGAGTCAGGATGGATTTACAATCCCCAGTTTAGGTATACTGGTAGTCTTTTTTCAACTGGCGGTATAAAAATATATGCAGTTTCAGATTAGTAGTATAATACATGAAGAACAAAATATGTACAGTCCTGCTGGAATGGTATGCTTGATCAGTAGTGAAGGCCTAGTAGCACACAAATATTGAGGTGTTGCTCACAGCCATAGGTGTGCAGTGGGGCAGGAATGGCACGCACTATACCTGCACATCAAAGCTTTGAATGATTCATAAAGACTTCCACACAAGGGGGCAAGAACTTTTCACAGTCTTACCCTGTTGTGTGCATTTGTGGATTATATAGGTTGCAGTTCTACAAGGCAGCACCGCTGAAGTATAATTTGTCCCAGCAGGGTAAACAATTGGACAGTGACTGTGTTCTATACAATATTGCTGTACTTGATAATGCAGAAATGCAGAGGTGTTGGGTAACCACTGGGGCAGTAACTGTATTTGTTGCACTTGTTAATGTAGAAATTCTCCTTTTCTGACAGTATACTGTGTTGAAAAACAACAAGTTTCAACCTTCCATCTCTAAAATGTTACACACTGACCCTCATAATGTGGAACAAATGGGTAAAATGTGAAGCACTTACTAATTGCTTAGAAACATCTTCATTTAGAAAGCTCACAAGATGGTTAAAATGGATTATTATATACTTATAAAAGTTATTTTAATGAGGTAACATGATTGAGCATTATTTACCATGGATATTAGCTAAAAAGTCTTAATGCTGAAATCGTGACAGACCCTTCCATTGTGGATCAATGAGGAACCTGGTCTGTTTAAGACTAAAAATGAAGAATGTTCCCCCTAATGAGATACACTATATGTTTATGTGAAAAAACACACTAGTGCTGTCAGAAACAAACAAACAAAAAATACACAACATCCACAAAATACTACTGCTGGAGTTCCCTGCTATACGTATTCACCTGCTGCTACCCAAAACACACTTTTTTCTGCCTTACATAGTGATGGTGGTGAACTCTTACCAATGCAAGCTCATACCGCACCATATCTGTCTTCATACCTATGTGGCAAAACATTTTTATAATTCACTTCTGAGCATGACGGTAGACCGCAATGCAGTAGTGACAAACAGATTGTTAGTTACGTAACAAGGTCTTGTACATCTTACTAAACTGCCTGCTACTCCTTGTATGTGTAAGCACTGCCATGTGACACAATGCATCCCTCCATCCTGGGCACAGGAGCACCTAGTATACAGTGGTGGATTAGATGATCCTGTATGCTATACTAGAAAACAGGATGTGTGCTGAAGGACACCATGGGCAATCAGTCGATGTCTATGAAACATAGTAGTTCATAGCAGCATACTGTAGTGGCTATGGTGTATATTTACATCAGTCTGCTAAGTTTATGAGCCCCAGGGTTGGGACACAAACACAACTGTTACAACAAGCACACACTATCTCTGCATGAATGTTAACCAAGAGAAGCAGATTCTATACAGACTACCTCTACAATATGCTTCCATACAATTGGAAAAAAATTAAGTGTATAACAGAATTTATCAGTGTATGCATATAAAACAAAAATGACCACACATATATCAATGTGAAGGAATTGTACATGGTTCTTTGGACCTTTTCCTTTGCAGCAATCTATCCCCAAGTCATTTTTAACTGCTTTTTTTTTCATTCCAGAGTTGACAGCACATGATAAATCCACACAGGACTCACGGGCAACAGACAAAAACTGGTTGCAATAATTCCTTGCCTACGAGCAGGATACAAGAGATGTCCTTCACTTGATCACTGCTGCAGTTGCCTAAGCTATATGGCTCATGCCTTACCAAAGACATAATGTATGGCCAGCCTCCTACGCTTCAGGGCACCTCAGTTCACCCAAACAATTATTCAGCTTGAGCTGAGATGATTAAAAGTCAGGTTTGGGTGCCAAGCCCTTCAGACCTTTCTTGCCACCAAAGAGAGCACTCCACTTTGGACTTTTGAGGAGTGACAGTCCACTAATACTGTTCCACTGCTGGGCCAATAAGTTCTCTTCAGGAAAAAAAAAAACTTCAACTTTTCTATCCCTTGGATGGGAATATTCCTGTATGCTTTTTACTCTTTCCACTAATATCCAGGGTACTTCGGAAGATTTAGAAGGACTCTCCAAAGATAACTGTGGTGATTCTCTTCTGGCCCAGGCAACACTGGTTCTCCTTTCTTCTGGAAATAGCCAGTGGCAATTAACCACATGCTTCCTCGCAGACTGGATTTACTCAAACAAGACCAGGGGTGTCAGATACTTCCTCTCCCAAAGCAACTACAACTGACTGCCTGGATGATATGATCTTAACACCTATTATAGGTTCATAGGTAGGTACTAGGCTATTGGCCTAAGGGCCTAAGTAAGCCTAGCCAACAAGGCTCCCTGGCTTATTGCACCCAAGAAAGTTATTTTCCTGTGCCCCTGTCAAGCAGTCACAGAAGTGATCCCCGGGGTGTATTTCCTATTTCCCATCCACTCATCAAGATTTTTCTTCAAGAGTGCTAATGAGGAACTTTGCTTGACTTAGATGGGTAGCTTGTTACAGAGTATGGGAAGCCACTGTGACAGAAATGTATCCCTCCAGCATGTCCTGTTTATTGTGGTGACAAGGTTTAGGTCCCTAGAGCATGTAGCTCGGAGGGATTGGGATTTCTTTAGGTGTAGCATGTCCAACAGCTCTGGGTTTGACATAGCTTTATATGTTAGGCAGAGATCACCTCAGAGTAAGTGATATGCTATGGATTAAAGCTGGAGTTTTTTGAGACGGTCAGTGTAGGGCATCTGCTTGAGGCCAGTAATCCTCTTTGTGAGGTACTTCTGTGGCCTTTCCAGCTGCTGCAGATGTCTTGTGAGGTGCTTTCCAAAAGGGCATTGTACTCTATAATGGGTCTAATGAGTGTCGAGTAGAGGGGAACAATGACCTCTTTTTTTCCTGGATGAGAACCCTTTTGTGATGAGGTGTGCCACAATGCAGGATTTCCTGACTACTGTGGCGATGTGATTATCAAAGGAGAGACTACTGTCCACCTGGGTCCCAAGGTCTCTTATCACACATTTGGCATTAAGTAGACTGCTGCCTATGTAGAAAAAAGCAGCATCCCTTGGTGGGCTTGAATCACCAACCTTTCGGTTAACAGCCAAATACGCTAACCGACTACACCACAGAGACTCACGGGTATAGAGTTTTTACCAAAGGGGATGACAATGTACTTTTTGGCATTGAGCTTATGGACCATTTTTTCTGAGGATGTACAGCAGGTATTAATACAGGCAAGGAAAACAGCTGCTAGAAAATCATGTATTATCAAATGGAAAAGGTTTTCTAATTAATACCAACAAAATAACCAGCACCCATTCAGGGGTAGTGTTTCTCTGGTTTTACATTATTTGTGTCAGTTACTATTGTATGGCCTGTCTTTCTCCTCTGCCAAGGCTCATTTGATGGCAATTTCAGAATGTCTGCCAACAGATCCCCCTCTTACATTTAGTCTCATAGGAAAATGTTTTTGAGAGGGGTATTGCACTAGAGGCTTCCTAGGAAACAGGTGACTCCCTCTTGGGATCTTAACTTTGTGTTAGAAGAATGAACTACTGCTCCATTTGAATTTAGACAGGAAAACAAAACTAGTAAAATTAAATAACGAAACGCAACTGAATACAAACGAAAAGGTTTAATTAACAAGAAATTCCAGAGCGCTTTCACCCATCACAACGTGGGTTTCATCAGAGTGATCTCATAAGCAGAGCAGCTTTCTTATATACTATATCTAATCCTATCAAATCACTTACAATTAATTAATTAATTTGGTACCTAAGAACTTTAAAAAGCATACATACAATATAATTAAATTGTATATATATATATATATATATATATATATATATATATATATATATATATATACAATAAAAAACTTCACATAAGAAACTTAACATAAAAAAACATGACATAAAAACCATGCAAACAAATAATTTCATTTCTTTAAGTTATTAAATAGCTATTAAATAATTAATAATTAATTATAACTGTTCATTACAATGTGTGTGTCTTTTAGGAAATACCTAACTTAACGTCATACACCCTCAGTTAGAAATGCTTTCAAAAACTATTTTTTTCAAAAACTGTTTTTAATTAATTAAAATGGACTAAAATGGAGAAAATTCTTAAACTGTATAAAAAAATAGCATTAGATAATATATGAATTCATTTTTAGCTAGCTAGCTATGGAAACATGTTCATTTATTCCAGGTTTACTACATGCATTTAATCTTAATTGCCATAAACACTCCTTGAACTCAAGCAATGCGTTAACATCTCCCTCTTTGTTAATATTTTGAGGGATCCTGTCAATCACAAAGAAGAGAAATCTCTTAAAATCTGGACAATTTTTACTATGCATGTATAAAGAATTTGTTTCCTTTTTGTTTTTAATATCTCTAATATGCTCTGTTATTCTTTCTTTAAGCTTTCTAATGGTCTTCCCAATATAGAATGCTTGACATGATAAGCATGTGGCTACATAAATTACAAACTTAGTGTTGCAATTTACATGCCCTGGGCATCTAATGGTTCTTTTGTATCCCTTTATTGCAACATAAGTTCCGTCCATAATAAATCTGCATGATCTGCAAATCCCACATTTTTTCATTTCTGAGTCTCTGAATAATACTTCACTCTCAAAATAATCTTTCAGATTCTTGTCCCTACTGAAAACAACAGTCGGTGCTTGACCTAAGTCTTGCAAGATCTCAGCTTGATTCCAAAAGACTTTGTCCCACACATCTCTAATAGTGCCCAACATAACAGATGTAACGTTACTAAATGGCAACACCATTGCACTTAATTTCAAAGTATTGCTACCTTTTTTTATTGTTGTATTTACTTGTTGTACCATATTTTAATACTGGTTTATAATCAGTATTCATTTTACTAGTTACCTCATTTCTAATGTATAACAATAAATTATTTGGGTAACCTCTCTCGATTAACATGTCAATTAAATTGTCTATCTCAAAATCAAACGTAGCATCCTCACTAATCATTCTAGAGAGCCCCACCATTTGGCCCTTTACCAAATTACGTTTTTGAAAGGATGGATGGCAGCTTTTGTAATGCAAATACGAATTTGAGAATGTTCTTTTCCTGTAAATGTTAGACTCAATCTCATCATCCTTCTTGAACAATTTGATATCAAGGTATTCACAGTAATCTTTATTAATGTGAAAAGTAAATTTTAAAAATGACGTTGTACAATGCAGGAATTCCACAAATTCATTAAATTCATCTATACTGCCCTTCCAAAACAGTAATATATCATCCAGAAATCTCAGATATATGTCAATCTTTGAACAAAATTTACTTGTGAAAACGTGCTGCTTTTCCCACATAGCTAGAACTAAATTGGCGTAAATGGGGGCACATCTTGCCCCCATAGCTACGCCCGAGCATTGCTTGTAATGCTCACCCCCGTGTTTAAAAAAATTGTTATCAAGCACCATCTCCATCAAATTTACCAAATTCTTATGCTTAACTGTATGCATATTGCCATAAAATTCTAAATTTCCTTCAAAAAGCTCTAATCCCTCTTTTAAAGGTATAATAGAAAATAAATTGACAACATCAATTGTAATTAAATATACTTTGTTCAAATTAGCTGTATTGTAATCTTTAAGTATTTCCAAGCAATGCCATGAGTCTTTTAATATATGCTTAATATTTTTTATCACTTCACTACAATTAATATCAATGTAATGCGCTACTGCTTCCAATTTAGAATGTTTAGCTGCCACAATTGGCCTAAAGGGGGGTTTTTTACATTCTTGTGTATCTTCGGTATCCCAAATATGGATGGTGTTACAGGGTATTCATCTAACAAATATTCATACTCGTGTTGTGTTATTTCTCCATCCATAAGCAATTCATACAACTGCCAGTCTATCTTAGAATATGCCTTTATAATATCATATTTTGATACCCCAATATAAGTGCTTTCATCGTTAAGCATATTAGTCATTTGGTTTGTATAATCTATACTACTCATAATGACCACACCTCCCCCTTTATCTGGTTTCATTACCTTATATTCACTGGAAGCACTTAGTTCTTTAAGACAAAATCTTTCAGCTACTGTGAGATTATCAGCTGAAATCTGCCCATCTTTCCACACTTTTCTCAATTGCAATTCACAGAACATTTCAAATAAATGAATAATGGGGTTACTAGGTGGAATAAACATGCTTGTTCTTTTTAGCAAAAGGTCTCTATTGTAATTACTTTGTCAGTTTTTCCTTTAAAATACATTTTTAAGTTAAGCAGTCTCACATATGCTTTCAGATTTAACAAAACTATTCCTAAATCAGGCTTAAAACTTGGAACAAATTTGAAACCCTTTTTGAACAGTGATAAATAACCCCCTTCCAAGTTTTTTTCTGTATAATTGTAAACTGAGAAACCCCCATCTGTAATAACTTTACAATTTAAATCTTCCATTGTTTGCAATACTATTGTTTCATTTTCATGCAAAATGTTAGTAGTGTCAGCATTCAAAATGTTGTTACAATTAATTCCAGCTCTTCCGAACACAAATTCTTCAGGAAATACTCTCCCATAATTAGTTTCAAGTAATTCAACTTTTGTATCAATAATACAATTTTGCTCATCATTTATATGCATAATGTTGCTATAGGCACAATTATCAATAGATTTAGCATACAAGTCGCAGTCTAATACAGACAACCTATCTGTTAATATTGGTGCTGTGCTTGTCTGAATCTTCCTTTGCTGCTGTTTTGATAATATTGCTGTTGCTGCTGCTGACCCTGATAACGCCCTTTCAGGCGTTCGGATCTGCGTAACACTTGTTCTTCTAAAAAAGGCTCAGCAAAATTATCATAAACCACATTTCCTCTAATCTGTGTTTGACCATTATCATTCTCTAAGACTGCATCCCTATATCTTGTATTAACATTAGAAGCAGTGCTTCTCTGTGATGCGTCACATCGCTTAAAATATCTAAAATGTGCATAGGCACGATTGTTTGAGTAGTCATTAGTATCCCTATGTAATTTTTCATTTTTATTGTCAAGACCTTTACTAACATATCTATTAACTTCTGCTAGTATGTTGTCTAGTTTAAATTTACTACAGTCGAATAACAAATCATTTCTAATGCTATTGTCAAGTGTTGTTAACAGTTCGCTTAATTGCGCTAACTTAAAATTATTATTTCTAATAATCAGTTTTATTAACTGTTTCCCAGTGTCATCAAAAATTTTTATTAGTTCATTAAAAAACTCACTGTCTTTATCAAATCCGAACGGTACCTTAAATACTCTAAGTCCTTTAGGTACCTGATTCAGTTCAAGCGATCTTTCCAAAAAAACGTTGTCCATCTGCAAAGTCTTATATTTTCGCAATGCCTTTTCAAAGTCATTAAGCTGTTTGTTTAAGGACCCCATATCTCGACTGTTATTTAACTGCCCAAATTTTGGTGCTGTAAGTAATTCCTTAATCTCTGGAATCATCGTACTCTTTCTCCAAACACTATTGGACCCCTCACCAGCGTTCGAATTGGAATTCGGCCTCGGAACCACATACCCATCACTTCCTACTGTGGTACGCGCTGTCTCAACGCCAATAAAATCCTTCGGACAATTGCTGGCTGTTGGGTGACTCCTAGAAGTACCAGGCGTGGAGTGCAATGTAAAAATATGTTCCTCACTCTCCGATAATGATATATTAACATTGCCTTCTCTTAAAATGTTCGTATCAAGTCCCTCAACAACTTTCTGTTCTTTTAACGTAGCTAAAAGACGCTGCATAATAATCAGCTGCTGCTGCAAAAGCTGCTCCATAAGTTTCGTAGTTTAACCAGTGCAATTCAATAACCAAGTCTTAAATAAAATCACCAAAAACAGTTCCGCTGTACTCAGAATGTGAGTCGCTACGGAACCGACATTTGAACCAGCTCATCAGGCTGGCTTGAGGTTCTTTACATGGACAGTTTTACTTATTGTTGTGACATTTGCAAGATGAGTATCTTAGTTGCAAGCTATGGTGGGTCAACCTTATCTGATGTTTTTCTCAAAGACAGGGTTTCATTAAGAACAAATCCTTCTTTTTATGCCTGAAGTGGTACCTGGGTTTATCTTAAGCCAAGCTATGCTTTCCAGAGCCTAAAATGAGTAAGATAGGTTACTTCATAGTAGCATAGTGGATGCTGCACTAATTGCCTTAATTGGTCTGGATAACACTCCCGTGGTAATCATGCTCACCATATTCCAGATACCTGATCTGTTTTAACACAGGCACATTTTAAGGCAGATACATGACTGTTGTATGTACTATGATTACACATATGCATAGGCATTTACAACAACAGATAGATACAGTGGAACTTTGCACCTGGTTAGGCCCTCTGGAAATCTGCAGCTGATACAGATGAAAACAGTACACTTCACACTGATCATGGCAAAAACTGTGTGAGGTAAAGTTTATATTGGGGTGTTGGGTAGGCGCCAGCAGACTAGCAGGACATCTGTCCAGCTACCTTGCTTGGTTACAGTTTGAGGAAAGAGGTAACAAAGTGGTATCCTCAGGGATAATGACAAAATAGCAGAATTATGCATCTGCACTGCACTGTTTAGATCCTTACATACATGAAACACTAAATTAGTACTAGCTGCATTTCACAAGTGGCAATACTGCCTAGTGCCATGTTGTGTCTATGTTGTCTCTCAGTCGGTGCAACTTACTAGTACACAGCTTGTGAACACCGTTGCTAAAAAGCATCAAGTATGTGGGCTCATTGTGATTCTGGGGCATTTGAGACAACAGTACAAAAGGTTCTTGCTGCTAAACCTCAGTGATTTGCTCCAATGTCAGTATAGTTAATTTCTTCTGTCAGCGAACCAATTAGGTATGTCACAAGATGTACTTACCACCACTCTTCTACAGTTACATATATATTACTGTCAGAGTTAAGATCGAATGTCAGATGTCATTTGAGACTGCTCAGGAAAAGGGTTTGGAGATAACTGCATGCCATACCAGTCAGGACAATCATACAAATTTCAGTGGGTTCTTGCCAAGTCTGGACTAACTTGATGAAATGTGGCAGTATTGCCTGGTGCATATGTGATGAACAGGAAATGATGGACACTGTTATAATTACAATTAATTTTATTGTTTATTATTTGAGTAGTGAATACATTTCTGGAGCACATTAACTATCCCTTTAAACTTAGGAGACAGTACACCGGATTAAAATTTGCATCCAGAATACATTATATCTTTTTACTGTTCTGTCTATGAGCAGACATTAGAGAAAAATAATGCTTCTCTTACACATCATAACAGCCCTGCTTCAGAGTTTAACACCTTAAATTTATTTCAAAATATTAAAAAAAAATCTAGTACCTCAGCTACTGCCTTCATTAAATTATGAAAATCCCCTGTTAAACCAGCTACCAAAAAACAACCAGTTAGAAAACATCAATATTCAAAGCAACAAACAATTCTGTCAAAGTAGTCGCTAAGCCATTACAATATGAATTTCATAACTAATTCTCTGTTTAGGCCTTTTGGTTGCAATGTTTTATATGTAAAATGAAACCACTCTTCTTTTTCCAAAATAATATTAGAAATGTCTAACAATTTTGCATTTGAGCAGCAATACATGATGAAACATTTTAAAAGCCCACTATTTCAATTTTGCTTTTTTAATCTCTCTAATGTGTTCCTGTATTATAATGTCTACTGGAAACATGGTCTGTCCATTAATCTGCATTACATGAGCAATTTAAAGCATAGACTAGTCCTATAATATAGCAAATACACTCTCACTATCCTCAATAATTATCACTGATAGTCTGTTCTTATAAATGGAGGAACCCTTATAATTTTGGGGGTCCTCAGAAGATAGACCTAGAACTACGTACATGCCAGAATGTGCCAATTTGTCAATAAGACTAGATGAATTATTTTATGATAACTCAGGAGTAATTTCTCATGCTTCTCTCTATAGGGTTTTATTCCTCAACAGAATGTATTAATATTTCCAAAATTATTCTGGAGAGCTCCTCTACAAAGGAGACATATCATGTTACAAAAAAAAGATGTCTTCATGATGGTGCCTGTATGCCGTCCTTTTATGACAAGCAAATCTATTCCTATGATCCCCACCTCTACCCAAAATTTTCTATAGTGAGGACCAAAGAGTTTGCTCCTTGTAACTGCTCTTCCTCAATTTCTACATAATATCTTGTGTTACCTGATGAAAAATATCTTCCTCAAGACAAAGTTTCCTTGCTCAAAAAAAAAAATTAAAAAATACCATAAAGAAGAGGATGTGGCAAGTAGAAAGGGTGTGCATGAAGAAAATAATTGATTGTTGTAAGCTTGTGAAAATAACATGTATGTAGTTTCCCCACTCATGGCTAAATACTAGCAATCAAGAATTCTGTTTCATGGATCCACATATTTGAAGTAAATTTAATCACAAATCTGCTACTCGGAATTCTTTAAAAATATACACTTTTTGGTTACTTGTAGATATCGCTAGTAAACAATGTTCAACATTTTCTCATTCTAATTCCAAATTAAAAGGGACCAAAACAAGCACATGATTTATGCTCAATCACTTAATAATTTTTTTGTTACAATACTTGTTTTGTAATATTGTGTGAGACATCTCTGTGTACCTTTCCAAGGAGCAAAAAAACTAACTTGGAAATGCCCGAAATAAACTGGCCTTTCAGTTTATACACAATGATGAAGGCAGGATATGGTCTCATACTTGCAGAATGGCCTGAATGCAAGTCTGTGGGTACTTTAAATCGAAGCACTGGTACTCAGTAGAGGATGAACAACAATTTTTCAGTCCACAATGGCGTTATTAATTGATGGTTTGCTCAGAGATTATTTTGTACTTTTTTCAACAGCAAAAAAAAAATCAGTTTACCTGTCTCAGAATGAACGCCACAACATCAGTTGACTCCCAGTAGCTGGCATGGAAAAGATGTGGCAATGCCACAGTGGGAAATGTAGTCAAAACATCAGGGCAGTACAAGGCATAGTCTATCCGTTTTGTACCCCACCATTTTGAAGTGACTACAAACAAACAAACAAATTGAGTGTTAATGTATTATGTGCATAGCTATAATCTAAGTATTGAAAGATGTAAGTAAACAACAACAGTAGTTAAGATTTTTAAATCAGTAACTATCTCTGACTAGTCTTAATATTTTCAGTTTCAGAAGCCAAGACAGCAATGACACATTTTGACAGTTCTGTATTTTGAATGAATTTATGGCAAACTACTCCATTCACTTTACAGTAGGGCTTTCCTGGGTAAGCATAAAACTTTCTTTCATGTAACAGGATTTAATCTTTTTTCAATGATTCTTTGTAATGAGTAAAACATACATGTATAAGAACTCTTACCTAAATGCAGCAGTATGACAGCTGTCTCTTCTTACAACACAAACTTATGTTTAGTGATATATTGTAATTATTTACTTTAACTTGTAATCTGAGTGGCACAATTACAGTACTGGAGATACCCAACTAGCAAAAGACAGTAGCACTAAGATGGAAACCTTGCATATACTATATGCTGTTTATTGCATCTTGAAAACAAATATAACGAAATGCAAAGTTTTAAACAACACAGAAACTAAAGCTAAATATTTTTGATCTGACACAGGAAAACAGTAATAATTTAAAGTAGAATAATAATGGGGAACCACTGACAATTTTGTGGGCAACAGAGCTGCTTCCCATAGTTACAGAAACATCAAAATGCATAACCCCAAATTACTTACAAAAGCAGTCAAACCCATATTAAATCAATGGTAAAAAAACAGGCTTCTCCCCTTCACATCACCTTGCTAATTGCATATTAACCCTAACCCATCCATAACCCCTTTTTCCCCATTATGTTACATATGGGGTGTCACTTCAAAAGTGTCAATCAATTAGCACCAAGGATCGATCTGCCTGGTGGCTAGCCCTGCTGCGGCTGAGACACACAGACAGACACACACACAGACACACACAGACAGACACACACACACACACACACACACACACACACACACACACACACACACACACACACACACACACACACAGTGCCCAATCCACAGCATGTCTTTGGAATGGGGGAAGAAACTGGAATACTTGAAGGAAACCTATGTGAACACAGGGAGGACATGCAGACTATACACAGGAGGTACCACAGCTGAGAATCGAATCCGACATACTCTTGCTGTGAGGTGGCAATGTTATTGACTGCACCACTGGGCCCTAACCACTTATCTTAGAAAAATATTTCCTTGGGGGGGGAAACATTAAACATAGTCTTTAAGGGACTGACTGACACAAATGCCTGGGTATCTAAAGGGTGTGGCTATATCAATACTGTTTTTAAACTGGTCTGTAATGTGGAAGGTGGCTGGGCATTTTGTTAGTCTTTTACTTGTTCCAGATACCATAGATTTTTTTCTTGTGGTGAACTGATTGATTAGACAGAGCCAAATTCAGCACAAGGTAACCTAGGCAGCTGCCTCAGGCCTGTTGAAGGCTGGTTGGCCTGGTCATGAAACATTATTATTAAAAAATAAAAAAAGTCTTCTTTCCCTTTTAAAAATCCCAGAAAAGGTATATTTTTGCTCTTAAAAAGAGTTTATTCCTGCTCAATGTGCAGATGCACAAGCAGAGCAGTCAGTGTGCAATGAGACTAGAGCACATGCAGACCAGAGTAGATGTGTGAGATTTGAAAGGCAATACCAAAGCAGACTTTGTATGTGAGAAAAAAGCCAGGGAGCCTGGAGATGTTTTAAAGCATTACGCCACATGCTTTATATTGCAGCATTAGAAACTCCTTTAACTTGTTAAATATACAAATAGCATTTAACGTATAATGAGATATTTACAAAGAAGTAGCACTATGTATCAAGTGTAATAGTGCTGTGAACAAGGACATACATGGAGGGGTGATTCTGAGATACAGGTATCATGATTGGACTAGCAGAAAAATAGTGCAGTATATATCATATGCAAATGACTGAGTAATAACATACAAATGAATGTAAATAAGTAAATGAGAGGCATCAACTATGCAAATAAAGAAATCAAACTTGGAAGCATGTTTCAAAACAAGTATAAAGTTAGAACAATGGCCCGAGGTGATCAGTTTGCTGGAGCACCATCATTTTTCAATGCATAGATGTGGCACCCATGCTAAGATGTTAGGGGAAGCAGCTGCTGTAGCTGGTCAGCATGTGCTAGTGACTGCCTTGGGGACCAGTGTCCATGATGCTGCACATCATCACTCTCATCATTACAGAAGAGTCCATTAGAGGCTGAAATTCCATCATCTCCACATCTGGGATAATGTTGACTGCTACTCTTTGGGCAGAGATATAAGCCTCATGTGCAGTCACACACAGAACTGGGGGGTTGTATGGGCTACCTCTTCGAGTGGACACAAAAGATTATATGGCACTAACCATTCCTGCTAAAGAAACCTTTTGGTGTTTGGCAGGGTACATGTTAGATTTTTTGCAGGTGTCAGCCTCATAAACTTGGGAACAGTTTCTTTGAGATGATGCTGCAGCATGTGTGGCAGCATATTAAGTTTCCGCAGACTGTATAGGAGGAAACACCGTACTATATGGGCATTCTATGACATAACCCATCTTGTGGAAGTCATAGAGGCCATTGACTGCACGCTCATTGCTATCAAGGCTCCACCTGCTCCACAAGCTGTCTGTTATATTAACCTGAAGGGTATCAACTGCTAGGTGGGTATGCAGTGTACAGGGTATTACACACAATGTGTCTGTGCATCATCCAGGCAACTTACACAATTCCTATATCTGGCAAATGTGCAACGTATAGCAGCAGTTCATATCAGGTGACTTTCCAAAAGGTCATCTAGTTGATAGGTGAACATGTTGACTCCCACACAGTACATGATAATCTAGTCCTATGAATATGAGTAACAGACTACTTATAATGATGTCCACTGTTATACATACAGAATAAAGGAATAATAGTTACAAAACTGTCACAGACTTATAACATCACTGAGTAAATGTTTGGACTGCTCTTGATCCAGTTGACCACTTCCGCTGGTTGGAGTCATCTGGTGATGCTGTATGCAGCAGAGACCTGCATCAAGATATTCATGCTCTGCACCATGTGTCAGACAGTTACAACACTGGGACCCCATAACACCACCTAGCATGCCTGAGTCAGCAGAAGAGGAGCTGTCTGAGGAGTTGTTAGAGGAACTGGCTGCAGCAGCATCTTATGAGAGGCAGACATGAATGCAATATATTGTGATATTGGCAGAAAGGTAGAGTCTAGTCCAAAACTATGGGCTGTGATTAGAGTAACAAAGAATATAACTGAGGTATACAGTAACATATCCAGGATGTGCATTACAGTGCACTGACTGGTCATGCTATGAATCAAATATTACCATACCAACACAGACCAGACTGGTGGGCAGGGCACAGTTATTATGATTTGCACAGTTGGGATGGGGCACAGTGACAGAGGACAGCAGTACTAGTAGTGATGATGGGTCACAGGGTGGTGAATACTGAGCCATGAATGCAAATAGGAAGTTGTGGGTTGGCAGAGATCACAACCTCCAATGACATGGTAGAGCATCCATGAGTGGAATGCTGGCTGGGTATATCATATAGACTTGCAGTGTCATGAATAGAGGCATCCCATCTAAGGGATGGCTTATCACATTGGGAGCACATGTGGAAACCCAAATGTGGCCTTCTTTCAGAATGTTGGTATTTATGACTCCCATGAATGGACAAAAGTTGGTTCTTCTCATGGTAAGGCTAACAGGGGAGTGTAATGGTATTGGAATGCATTACCCTGACATTGGCTTGCCTGCTGGGGTGTGCCTATGGTAGGACCAGTAGAGTGTCAACTATATCCGTGTTAGTCCATGGCCAGGGATGGAGGCAGCAGTTGACAGTGAAGCCATCTCTGGAATGGTGTGCACCATTTGCATAAGCCTAATGTGCAGTCATGCAATGTACATCTGTCCCCTTACACAGCTATGGAAGCTGGTTGCCTGCATCCACATGGATGCACCAATGGATATTAAATGGGTCACTGTTGCCATCACCAGACATGTTTTTAACTGATCCTTATATGCCATGTCACTCTGTATATGTTGCAGAATGTCCCACAATCCCTATAGTAGTTGCAACTCGTCATGCAGGTCATGCAGCACATAGTGTAAGGAGTGGCTATCTGTGTCTGGATCACTGGCCTGCACATCCAATGACTTGATGCCAAGGGAAACACCCAGGATTGATAAAGTGCTGGAGTCATAGCAATGATGTTCGCCTACTCTTCTCTCCCCTATTCTGGATGCATGTACCATGAAGCAGTGTGGTTCACTAATATCATCTGTGGTAATGACAGCTGTTTAGCATGGGGGTAAGGCTGATACAGAGGAGCTGATCTGATTTTCGCTGAACACAAGTGATGCTTCCACAGCCAAACAACCAACAGGTATGAGGGTTCTCTAACATTCACTGATGAGGGATACCAGGAATGCCTTCAGTTTTGTGAAATGCCTTTATGGAGGTTTCCTATGCTTTGGTATTGGCATGCAGTAACATATCATTGATCCTATGACACACTAGTTGCATTCCCCTATAGCTACCCACCACACTGATGTCCTGCATCAATCCCTTTCACACCTGGTTCTGTAAGGCCTTGTCAACTTTACTCTTCTATGGGATTTGCATGACATGTATATACAGACACTGTAACAGCACCTCTGTCTCCTGTGCATTGAATTTCTCCAACAATTGCCATCTGTTTGGCTCCATGCTACACTTGCAGGTTAAACAAGTGGATCAGTCTTTGCATGCATACCATTGGTACCAGCCAGCAATTGCCTCCAGTTTGTTCCCAGTTCCACTATGGTGGCTGGAGTCTTGTGTAACCACGGTGACACTGTCAAAATTTGACAGCTAGAGGCCTGTTAACTATGCTTGCTGCCATTACAAATGTGGGAATAACAAAGTCTGAATCGGGTGTACACCAGACCCTCCATTCCTTGTAGCATATCATGCAGGTCTTTGCACATTTGGTAAATTGAAGTGTTGCCTATGACACAGAATTGTGACTGAGCCTGCCTGTGCTCCCTGTGCCCTGTTAGGCTGACGACCCCTAACAGTAATGCAAACTGTCTTGCCAGTTCCTTCTGTCCTGTTATGATGAACTTTCCCAAAAGGACTGCAACCTCTGCTGCTTGTCTCCTGTGCCTGTATAGGGTGAGGTCTCCAAAAGGAATGCAATATCTCCTACTTGCCCTCTTGTACCCTGTCAGGTTGAATCTCTCTGCCTGTCAGTCCCATCAATCCAGGGCAGTGCTATCCCACACAGTCTACTGCTGTGTCACAATGTCTGCTGCTGCCATGCTCCTGTGAATTGTCACTGCATTCCTGATGTCCACTGCAAGTTGCCTTGGTTGCGGTCAGTTTTCTTATATGGCACTAGACTCTATCATATTTATTCATATTCTGCACTTTGCTTGCTATAATGAGGTCTTGTACAAAATCACAGCAGCAGTTTTTATCATGCTGAACTAGGGCTTGTAATATGCTTATTTTTTGAATGAGGTGACTTAGTATGATTATCTGTGCATTGCCCAAATAACATGATGCATTATCACACCCATATTACGTACTGTGGGGCCCATTCCTGCATGTTCACATGCTTAAAGGGGAAGGGTGAGTGAGTGTGTGTGTGTGTGTGTGTGTGTGTGTGTGTGTGTGTGGAGCCTGTCCACTCACTAAATTGATTACATTAATGACCATGGGCTTTGTGTTACCCCACTGCCCATCACGACCATTCAATGGATTTGACAACATGTCAGGTGTATGTTCTTGTAGAAAGTGGTTGCACTAATGCCGCTTTGCATTGCACTACTGGCTATATACATTGCTCTACAGCTGATGCACATTGAGTTATCCTGCTGCCCACTGATGCACATCATGTGGTGTCTGCAATGTGTATTTTTGCAACCCAGCTTTCACATTTTCTTCTGGAGTAGACCAGAAGAGTGGACATGGCCCCTGAATTATCAGACTCTAGCAGAACTTCTGTCTGGTACAACAGGGACTACAAAATCTTTTTACACTTGCTGTACAAGGATCACTGAGAAAGCCTGCAAGGGAACTGTGATGGCCTGGCACCAGCTTGTCATGATGGTAAGTAAGCCCACTAGCATTATGTACTCTGGCAAGAAGTTCTAGAATAACTATGGTGATCCAAATAGACATGACTCAGACCTCCTCTTCCAGAGGGAAGAATAGGTTATGGAGGGAGAGTTACTTATTTATTGTAAGCAGATTATTTTTCTATTGTTACAGTGAGTAGACCTAGCACCTGTAGCATACTTGTCTTCTTCTGAATGACTCCCAGAGGAGGAAGGCCAAACTCTCCAGGTGGTAGGGTAAGTGTAGTATATAGCTTTTAGTGATGTAATATTTTAATGAATGCATAACTGAACAGTTGTAGTTGTGTTCTTCTTTTTTTCACGTTTTTCATTTCTTTTCTATTGTTTTCCTTTGCTAATTCACTTTTTACCTTTAATGTAATAGTTTAATGAACTTCATATAAGTGAAAAATTATATTTATTTTATATTTTTTTCATTTTTTTGAATTGCCTTTTTATGATGTTATATTTATTTCTGTTTAATGTACTATTTTAATAAATTGTATAAGATATAACAAAAATGGTTGAACTAGTGTTTTTCTACCATTTTCCATTGTTTTTTGATTATGTTGTCCCATTGCTTTTGTCTTTTGTTTATTTCTGCTCATTTTCCTTTTCTACAGGATCCGCTATGGTGCAGAAAGCTGTGAGGTAGCAGCTATTACATTCTGCACCATCCACCATACCAACTAATGGAACCCTAGCAGTCTCCAGTCTAGCCTTTTTGCAGGGTGATGTAGTTTACCCTGTGGGAAGTGACATGAATGTCTCACTGGTGATCCATATCTCAGGAGGGGAACCAAGACTTCTCATCTAAAAGTGGTGCTGCTTTGTTAACCAATATGATATGCAATGGCTGGGAAGGACTAAGGTGGACCAGTGGCTCAGTGCCTTTACTAGTACCCTGGAGCACCTCCTTGTGTGGCTTGTAGTGTCATGCAGCCAACTGAACTATACTAGGTTGACATCAGAGGTGGTGCAAACCCATGCCAGCCATGGAGATGATTACCTTCTGGGCTCAGTGGGCTGGCTTAGCAGGCCTTTTATAATTTTGTTCTTCACCCTTTTGTGTCACTTCCCATTCCTGTTCACAGTACAGACCTCTCTATCACTAGCCATCCATCATCTGTCAGTCTGCATTTCTATATTGTTGCCTCTTATGTGTTATTACCTTTCCTGCAAGTCACTGTTTGATTTGTATCATTATGAGCTCCTGTCACCCCCCAAAAAAAAAGAATGCCCTTCTCATCTGCTTTCTGCATGTTTCTGTGCTTGGTCTTCCTCATTTCTGGTTACTTTTTCTTCCCATTTTCTTCCCAGTTTTATAATAAACTCAGTTGTCACCTTCATCTGTATGTGCTCCAGGGTGTGCAAGTGTATTAGCTATGATACGCTACTGTCCTCATATCACATGATTATTCATAATATGGTTGTCTCACTTAAATAGTTATTGCTGTTTTAGCAGCTGTGAAGATTCACCCTGCATTACTGCTCTTGGCATAACTGCACTATGGCTGCACTCATGTATACCTAGTCTGCATTGGGCTACACTCAGCTGGCATCATCATGCTATTTACTACAGCACAACTGTATTATGCTTCTTTCTGAATATGTGTCATTTTTATACAACTAGACCCAAATCCAGCACTAGGTGACCTAGGCAGTTGCCTAAGGCCCTGCTGGCTGGTAGGGATCCACTGGCCAGGGGGAAAGCCACAGCATTTACTTTTTAATTTTTAAATTAAAAACAAATCACATGGCTTTAAGGGCATTTTGCCTTTAAGAACACCCCCTGGTGCAATTTTTATCTCACCATGCATCCGCGTGCTCTAAATATTTATTTTTTCTGTTGCACAAATGGAATTTAAATAGATACCATTCCAGTTCCTTCTGTGGAATGTTATCAGAAGCGTGATCAATCAGGGAGTGTGTGCGCACTTGTGTGTGTGTATATAAAATGATGGCAAGCTAGTTAATTAAACCAGTCTCAAGCCCTGCACCTTAGGTTATAAGAGACAAGAGCCTGAATTGTCTACTCCAAATAACAAAAAAGAAAGTAAATGGAGGCTACAAATCACGCCAGCCAAACGGATACAAAATCTTTTACTCAGTTAGCGCTTTCATGCAAGACACTGCTTGCACTTCTTCAGACGTCTGAAGAAGTGCAAGCAGTGTCTTGCATGAAAGCGCTAACTGAGTAAAAGATTTTGTATCGCTATGGACGGATTTGTAGCCTCCGTTCTTTTGGAGTTAAATTTTATTTTGTTTACTCCAAATAACAGACTATGTGTTTCAGTGCATTTTCAAGAAATTATGAGGTTCAGTGCATTTTCAGGAAATTGTGAGGTTCAGTGCATTTTCAAGGAATTGTCAGCCTCAATGCTTTTTCAAGGAATTCTGAACTTCAAGGGTCAAGATTTTTACTGCTGCTCATGCTAAGTCTGTTTTTAATGTGCAACTGGTATGTTTAGCAAATGGTCATCACTGTTTGCGTTAAGAGAATTTAAAAGCAGTGCTAGTAGCTCAACAGGTAGCATCCTTACTTTTGAATCAGGAGGCTGTGTGGTCTACTCCCACACCATGCAGATGGATTGATGAAACTGCATTGTTCTTTAAGGGAAAGTTGGGGTGCTACAGTCCTGTGTCCTCCTTTAGATGAGATGTCTTGTAAATATGAACCTATTGTCAGTTTGCCTTCCATTCCCTGTTGCAATATTATCAGCTTACCATATTTTTGAATGCAACTTAGGCAATTTATTCTTCAAGGGTAGCAGGCACTGAATTTGTAGATGAATTTGTACTACATTGAAATATAAAGGTTTTTGCTGGGAGCAACCTCTTTATTGGTTACAGATCTCTTTAATGTGGAATTATTCAAATGACTTAATTCTGCAGAGATTGTGCATATTGACTGATATTTGTGGATTGTAATGACAAATATGAGTGGCCTTTTATGGCTGACATGCTTTGAAATGGGCAGTTTTGGAATTATTGGTTCATACATTTTGTTTCATTGCTTACTGGAAAAATGTGTAAAACCTACAAATTTAAAATGCACTGTAACAAATGGTGTGGTATTTTATAAGGAATACAATCAGGAAGGTATATCAAAGAACACATGCATGTAAGCATGGACCTAAAGATGTGTGCAAGGGGCCTATGGTTTGAAAACAGCCCAAAGGTAAACTTAATCTGCCACTGACCAGATGCATTTTCTTTGAATGTGAGTTTCAAAAACAGAAAACTTTACTGTTAATACTAAGTCTGTTTTCATTGTAAGACTGTATTGTTTTGTTTAGCAAATGTGTATCGGTGTTATAGAAAGTTAGAGCAAACATACATTTCTGTATATTGTTCTTGCAGGTATGTTGCAGGTATGTTGTTCTTTATTAACCTGTTAGCACTGATATGAATAACTTTAACTTTTCTTTATGTAGATGAGTTTTATTTATGCATTGTCTTTTCATTTCCTACTCCTGCTTTCCTATATGGGTTCATTACTGCGTCCCCTGAAATGTGGGGCATGTGTAGAGCTGATATCTTAACCTGTACGTATGCATTCAGTAATTTGTGCTTAGACTGAAGGGGGTGCAGAAATCTAGGCATTCTTTCTCTGGAACTGCTTCTGTGAAGATTCAGGTGACAGATTTTACTTTGACACTGCCATGAAGATTGCTGCAAACGCACTGATTACACTGATATACCTACAGATATAAACACATTTCAGTGTGTGTTTGATATCTCTACAACTGTATACATGCAGATTTAGTGATTTAATTTCTCCTATTTGTAATCAGCCCATATGATGCAATATTAATTGCAACACCTTTGGCCCCTATTAGAGTTAGGAATTAAGGCGATAATTGTGTTGGTATAGCATAGTTGTGGTATTAAAATATTGTTCTAAGGGTTTGTGAGCATCACATCCATAACACAATGAGTCAGAATATTAAAGTTATGATCACCCAAAACACAAATTACCTTCTGTACATGTCGCTCGCCTTGTGTATATTCCATAAGAAGATGAGGCTGGGTGTTCATTTAAGTAGTTTATTACACACAAACACATCAGGCTGGAGAATGGCAACATTAAACTTAAATAAATTAACTGACTGACTAGTACACACATACATATTTACACCTCGGCTGCTCACTACAAAATGGCACTCTTGCTTGCACCTGCCCAGTACTTAATACTTATATGCACATGCTCACTGTCTGGAATAGCTCTTAAAGGAACATAGACACTCTGATCTATAGTACAGACATGTGAAAAGGTGAGAGACAGTACAGTTATGTAAGCAAATTCACCATAACAGTACATGGTCGAATGATCACTGCTGAAGTAAGCATAGCTAATTGGGTTATATCCTGCCAAGGATATAACAGCCAACCAGTTTCTAAAGCTTCAGGGCACACGCACATTCTACACACCTACACTGTCAGTCAGCTCAAGAACAGGTGACTAAAAAGACAAGTTTTGGCACAAATATTTTCAGAGTTTTCTGTCAACAGAAAGGGAGGTTGACCACTAAAAGGACAATGCTAGAAATAACAAGAAATAAGTATTCACACTCTGGCATAGACAAAACACCATGAAATGGGGGGGGGGGTGGAGGGAGGGAGGGAGTGGCTACTGCAGCACTGACTATTCAAACATCTACTGTTATGGTGCATGTACTTACACAGCTGTAGTATGTGCACCATACTGAACACTACTTTTATTTGCTATATGGGTAGCTTACCCTAAAGCTTACTACATTCTGGAGGTGGAAGGGAAACCTTTGGAAATGGTCCTAGAAAAGCCTGATCTTGACCTAGAGAAGGAATCAAGCTTGTAATGCCTAGTACACCTATGTAAGGAGGGCCACATTGCCACTTCAAGAATACTTCTCGATTCCAACCCTTTCCAAAAAGCCATAGATGAGGCCAATGCCCTGGTAGGATGGGCTTTGATTCTGCCTGGAATAGTTTTGTTATGGTGAGTATAAAACAGGTAGTAGCGTGAGACAATCATTTAGACATAGTTTTGACACAGGCTATCCCTTCCTCTTACCTTCACAAGAAATGAGCAACTGATCCAAAGATCTGAAAAATTAAAGTTTTGTGAAGGCAGTACTCAAGTTGTCTGTGGACATCCGAAGTATGGATTATCCTTTATAAAAAGAAAACAGTACCAGTACACTGATGAAGAATCAGCTCACAGCAAACAAGAGTCCAAAGAATAAAAAATTAGCTAATTCACCACGGCTGTTAGAAATCCACTTCAATATACACGAAGAAAGTAAGCGCTTTCACGGCCTCCCTGACCGCTTCCTCAGACTGAATACAAACTTCACAATAGCACTTGCTTTTAAATACACAAATAAATAAACAATAATCCAATAATTCAATTAATCTATGAAAACAACTTATACAAAACTTAAAATATGTTATTAAAAACATTTGACAATGTAAATATATGTTATATCAAACCTCATTAGTGTCTAAGCGCCCTATTTTTAATAGGGGTTTCAAAGAGACGGCTTCATTAATTCCCGGAAAATTATATGCTTTAAGCTTTAAAATCCATCTCTGCTCTGCCTTTTCTGTTTTGTTCTTGATATCACTCCCTCTTATTCCTTCATCCAAGATTTCTAAAACTATACATTTAAAATAATGTGCACTGCCTGCCACTGCTACATGTTTTGTTAAGGCATCTGTCTCTTTTCCGTTCAAAATATCCATATAGTCTTCCTGTATGTGTTCTTTAAACATATGATTAGTTTTTCCAACACAGTAAACATTGCAGGCTATACAGAATGCAAAGTATAGTATGTTTTTAGTTCTGCAGTCTGCATAATGTTTAGCATGTAACTCAAAATGTAAAGTAGAATGTATAAAAGTAGTGCAAGAATGTACATATTTACAGACTGAACAATTCCTGTACATATATGTCCCTTTTCTTTGAGATAGATCATTCTTCTTTTTCTTATTACTATTACAGCAAAGCTGGCGTTTTAAAGATCTCTCATTCTTAAATGCAAAGTGCGGTACATTTTCTACAAAACCTTCCAAATCCTTAGCTGTCCTTAAAATGTTCCAGTTTCTATTAAATACCTCACAAAAGGCACCAATGTCACTGGCATATGTAATAGGAAATCTAACCTTACTTCTATTGTTGTTATAATTATCCGGTCCATCCCCTCTCTCAGAGAAAAAAGCCTTGCCTCTGGTATTTCTTTCACTGGCCAACTCAGAGGCCTGTTTGTCAACCATGTTACTAGAATATCCTCTCTCTAGAAATTCAGCTCTGAGATTGTTCAGAGCGGACTCCAGCAGTGAGTCATCATTATGCAGTCTCATTAGTCTCAGAATTTGTCCTCTCACTACATTATTTCTAACAAACTGCGGATGCATGCTATCCCTGTGTAACAGGGTATTCCTTCTAGTAGGTTTCCTATAGATGCTAGTTTGAATTCCCAATATATCAGATTTCTTTAACTTTACATCAAGGAAATCTATCTCTTCCCTGGAGGTCTTGCTGGTGAAATTCAAAAAGGTAGTAGTAGTACCCAAATACTCTATGAATAACTCAAGTTCTCTCTGTGTACCTCTCCACAGAAAAAACATGTCATCCACAAATCGAGTATACCAGATCAATTTGTCCTTATAAAATTCATTAGACAAAAATGCGTTAGACTCCCATTCAACTAGAGCTAGGTTGGTGTAGTTAGTGGCACAAGGTGTGCCCATAGCTAAGCCAATCTTTTGGAGATAGTATCCCTCCCTAAAATTAAACATGTTATTATGAACATCTTTGTATCTCTTAAAACACTGTTGCAACAATCTAGTACTGGATGTAAACATTTCTCTACATATATCAACAAGGGTTCAGTGGCCCACTCTTTACTCAAAACAATTGGTCTCATCGGAGGGATCTTACAATTCTTATGTATTTTCGGTAACCCGTGTATGGTGGGCTAGACCGGATTTTCAACAGTAAAATATTTAAACAGGTCCTCAGTAATCATTCCATTAATCAAAAGATCAAATAACATAATCACTATTCTATCTATAATTCCCTTCACCTGTGTACGAGTTATCAAATAAGTTTGCTCATAATTCAATAACAACTGCACTTGAGCAATGTACAAATCTTTATCTAATATAACTACCCCTCCCCCTTTATCGGCAAGTCTTATCTCTACTGATTGCAGCATCTTTAATTCACTTAAAGCAATACTTTCATCTCTATTCATATTAAAATAATTAGGTGCTGTGCCATTATTAAATATTTGTCTTATTTCATGTTCATAGACAGAAACAAATGGCTCAACAATTGGATGTTGTTTAACAAAAATACAACTTTCACTGTCAGTTGTTTTAACAATAGTCTTCAATGTGAGAGTTCTAGCAAAAAGTCTCAGTTCCTGTAGTATAGCTACTAAAACTGTTTTTTGTGCAGGGATAAAGGAAAACATGTAGCAGTGGCAGGCAGTACACATTATTTATATAGTTTTAGAAATCTTGGATGAAGGAATAAGAGGGGGTGATATCAAGAACAAAACAGAAAAGGCAGAGCAGAGATGGATTTTAACGCTTAATGCATATACTTTTCCGGGAATTAATGAAGCCATCTCTTTGAAACCCCTATTAAAAGATAGGGTGCTTAGACACTAATGATGTTTGATATAACATATGATTGCATTGACAAATGTTTTTAATAACATATGTTACATTTTGTATAAGTTGTTTTCATAGATTAACTGAATAATTGGATTATTGCTTATTTATGTGTGTATTTAAAAGCAAGTGCTATTTTGAAGTTTGTATTCAGTCTGAGGAAGCGGTCAGGGAGGCCGTGAAAGATCTTACTTTCTTTGTGTATATTAAAGTGGATTTCTACAGCCGTGGTGAATTAGCTCATTTTTAATTATTTGGACTCTTGTTTGCTGTGAGCTGATTCTTCATCAGTGCACTGATACTGTTTTCTTTTTATCCTGGTTGTTTGTTGTTATCAGTCCTGGACATGGCTGAAGGCTCTGACTTAGAGATGGGATCTACTGCAGTCAGCAATTTAGGATTACGCTTACAAACTCAATGTTTAGATTTTATGCATGGAACTTAATCCTCTTGTAAATCAACCTGTATTCCCTGAGGGCAACAACAATAAGGTTGATGCAAATGTGCAAACATGCTTCAGGGAGCAATTTAGAGACTATGAAAACAAACTTTATAAGTTTAAACATCTGCAGTGGCAGAGGTTTCACCTCGAGGCATCTTTACATTATAAAATTGTGCCAAGAGGTCTACGGGTTCTAACAATGCCCACATATAGAGATTTATACCCAGAGCTCTTAAAAAGATGGCAACATATGAATCTTCAGTTAAGTTATGATTACATGCATTTGTTGATTAACCATTTTTTACCACAGGAGCTGGTGAAAGAACTTAAAGAACTTTATATTCACTTACAGAACACGTTTTCTGCAGATATCATACTAGATAAAATAGACGCATTGCATGAGCAGATATCTAGTTATGATAAGCAGTTGCAGAATGGTAAACTTAAGAAACTGCAGAGAGACATGAATGATTTCCAAACTGGGAGGGACTTTTCATGGCTGAGATTCACTACAACCAATAGCGAACAGTCAACTGAATATTCAAATGTTCATCGACCAATCATGCAGAGGGAGATAGAAGAGGCAGCAAACACACAGGAAACAGTGATCGAGAAAGCACTTACTCCTGAAGGAACACAGACTATTATAGAGAAAACACAGCCAGTGGCTAGTAGTATTGAGAGCAGCATCGTTGACTGTAACCCTACTACATCAGTGAATCAGACAACACCCATGAATTCTTTTTCTGAAGAACCGGGCCAACAGCAAGGGACTCAAATTATACCCTTTCAACTACAGGACCCATTACTCATCAAGGAGAGGTCCAGGAGTTGAGGACGAAGGGGGAAAGTGCCCGAAAGACAGTTTGTATCAGAGAAGCAACAGAGATTAACGAGAAGCAAAACCACAAAGTGTTGGTTTTAAATATTTTGAGTATATCTCTTACTGAAGCATAACTTTCTGTATTAGGAAAAGGACTATCCATTATCCCTGCACAAAAAACTGTTTTAGTAGATATACTTCAAGTACTGAGTTTTTTTGCTAGAACTCTCACATTGAAGACTCTTTTTAAAACAACTGACAGTGAAAGTCGTATTTTTATTAAATCTAGCACTTTTGTTCCCAAACAACATCCAATTGTTGAGCCATTTGTTTCTGTCTGTGAACATGAAATAAGACAAATATTTAATAATGGCACAGCACCTAATTATTTTAATATGAGTAGAGATGAAAGTATTGCTTTAAGTGAATTAAAGATGCTGCAATCAGTAGAGATAAGTCTTGCTGATAAAGGGAGAGGGGTAGTTATATTAGATAAAGATTTGTACATTGCTCATATGCAGTTGTTATTGAATGATGAGCAAACTTATTTGATAACTCGTACACAGGTGAAGGGAATTATAGATAGAATAGTGATCATGTTATTTGATCTTTTGATTAATGGAATGATTACTGAGGACCTGTTTAAATATTTTACTGTTGAAAATCCAGTCTAGCCCACCATACACGGGTTACCGAAAATACATAAGAATTGTAAGATCCCTCCGATGAGACCAACTGTTTTGAGTAAAGAGTGGGCCACTGAACCCTTGTTGATATATGTAGAGAAATGTTTACATCCAGTACTAGATTGTTGCAACAGTGTTTTAAGAGATACAAAGATGTTCCTAGAAAAGCTGTATGATAAAATCAAAGAGGTAAATAGGGAATATATTTTGTCACACTTGATATTGTGTCATTATTTACTGTTATCCCTAATACGTGGCGGATAGAAAATGTTAGAAATGTATTGAATTTTAAACAATTTTGTACACATGAGAAGATTAATTTGATATGTTCCCTACTGGAGATCATTTTAGAAAATAACATATTTAATTTTAGACAGGAATACTGCCTACAAAAGATTGGCGTAGCTATGGGCACACCTTGTGCCAATAGCTACACCAACCTAGCTCTAGTTGAATGGGAGTCTAACGCATCTTTGTCTAATGAATTTTATAAGGACAAATTGATCTGGTATACTCGATTTGTGGATGACATGTTTTTTCTGTGGAGAGGTACACAGAGAGAACTTGAGTTATTCATAGAGTATTTGGGTACTACTACTACCTTTTTGAATTTCACCAGCAAGACCTCCAGGGAAGAGATAGATTTCCTTGATGTAAAGTTAAAGAAATCTGATATATTGGGAATTCAAACTAGCATCTATAGGAAACCTACTAGAAGGAATGCTCTGTTACACAGGGATAGCATGCATCTGCAGTTTGTTAGAAATAATGTAGTGAGAGGACAAATTCTGAGACTAACGAGACTGCATAATGATGACTCACTGCTGGAGTCCGCTCTGAACAATCTCAGAGCTGAATTTCTAGAGAGAGGATATTCTAGTAGCATGTTTGACAAACAGGCTTCTGAGTTGGCCATTGAAAGAAATACCAGAGGCAAGGCTTTTTTCTCTGAGAGAGGGGATGGACCGGATAATTATAACAACAATAGAAGTAAGGTTAGATTTCCTATTACATATGCCAGTGACATCGGTGCCTTTTGTGAGGTATTTAATAGAAACTGGAACATTTTAAGGACAGCTAAGGATTTGGAAGGTTTTAAAGAAAATGTACCGCACTTTGCATTTAAGAATGAGAGATCTTTAAAACGCCAGCTTTTCTGTAATAGTAATAAGAAAAAGAAGAATGATCTATTTCAAAGAAAAGGGACATATATGTGCAGGAATTGTTCAGTCTGTAAATATGTACATTCTTGCACTACTTTTGCACATTCTACTTTACATTTTGAGTTACATGCTAAACATTATGCAGACTGCAGAACTAAAAACATACTATACTTTGCATTCTGTATAGCCTGCAATGTTTACTGTGTTGGAAAAACTAATCATATGTTTAAAGAACGCATACAGGAACACTATAGGGATATTTTGAACGGAAAAGAGACAAATGCCTTAGCAAAACATGTAGCAGTGGCAGGCAGCACACATTATTTTACATTTATAGTTTTAGAAATCTTGGATGAAGGAATAAGAGGGGGTGATATCAAGAACAAAACAGAAAAGGCAGAGCAGAGATGGAATTTAAAGCTTAATGCATATACTTTTTCGGGAATTATTGAAGCCGTCTCTTTGAAACCCCTATTAAAAGACAGGGCGCTTAGACACTAATGATGTTTGATATAACATATATTTATATTGACAAATGTTTTTAATAACATATTTTAAGTTTTGTATAAGTTGTTTTCATAGATTATTTGAATAATTGGATTATTGCTTATTGATGTGTGCATTTAAAAGCAAGTGGTATTGTAAAGTTTGTATTCAATCTGAGGAAGCAGTCAGGGAGGCCGTGAAAGCTCTTACATTCTTCATGTATATTAAAGTGGATTTCTACAGCCGTGATGAATTGGCTCATTTTTTATTCTTTGGTATGGAGTATCCTTTCTCCCTCATTTTTAGGTTCTAAAAAGACAATGGGGTGACAGATAGTTTGGCATAAAGTAAACTCAGATACTACTTTAAGCATGAAAAAATGAATAGTTCTTAAATAAATCCTGTCACTGTGGAAAATAACATACTATTAAATAAAAAAGCTGAAAGCAAAACAGCTAAATAAAATAATACACTTTATTTAAACTTACACAAAGGCAGCCGGTAAGCGCGTTTGTTCTAACATGAACTTCATCAGACCAAGTTTCACATTCAAAACAACAATTAATAAATACCTTTATTAAAAATCATATGACTCATTTACTTCAATGATTTAACCCCTTCCTTTTTAAAACAACCTTAAACATTTCCCTGTCATTAATTCCTGAATACACACAGGCATTAAGCCTGATCTGCCAACAATATTCTTTCCAATCCAGATCTTCCTCTGTATCCCAACTGGAATCAATTTTTGACATGATCATTTATTTAAAATTTATAACATACTTTTTGATTTGGATGACACAAAAGCACACGTTTAGCTAGAACGTTAGTTAATTCCTTCTTGTCTTTCGGCTTTTCAAGGTTAGGGGTCGCCACAGCGAAACTCCGGTCCGCTAATGATTGGCAGTAGGTTTTACAGTGCCGAGTTGCCAGCTCAATGCCCAGCCTTCAACGAAGTCACGCCCATTCACGCATGTCTTTCAGAACACCACTCGACTGCAGGGAGGACATGCAGACTCCACACAGAAGGCACTGCCCGCACTCCAGCCCAGAATCGAACAAGAGAACCTCTTGCTGTAAGGCGACAACACTACCGCTGCACCACCACGGATCTGTACTAATTCCTTTTTCTCTACCGCTCTCAAATACTCATAAATCTAGTAAAAAACCCTAATAGTTCTTCCAACATAAAATGCGAGACAAAGCCCACATAATACCATGTACACTACAAATTTGAACTTACAATCAAACTTATAAACCAAATTAACTTCATAATTCCTAGCCACTATAAAAAGTTTTGCCCCTTGTAACATGTTTGCAGTAATTACAACTATTGCACCTAAACAACCCCTTGACTACACATCTACTTAATTTATTCACATTACTTCTAAAAATTGCTCTTTCAAAATCTTTTTTTCTAGGATTTATGAGCATTTGAGAGCAGTAGAGAAGAATGAATTAACTACTACTCTAGCTAACTGAGGTTTTGTGTCATCCTAATCAAAAAGTATTTTATAAATTTTCTATAACTGATCAGGTCAATAATTATGATTCCAGTTGGGATACAGAGGAAGATTTGAATTGGAAAACATTTTGTTGGCAGATCAGGCGTAATGCCTGTGTGTATCCATGAAATAATGACAGGAAATTTTAAGGTGGTTTTAGAAAGGAAGAGGTTAAATCATTAATGTAAAAGAGTCTTGCAATTTTTAATTAAGGTATTTATTGATTGTTGTTTTGAATGTGCAACTTGGTCTGATGAAGCTCATGCTAGAACAAAAATGCTTAACGGTTGCGTTCGTGTTTGTTTCAATAAACTGTATTATTTTATGATTAAAGGAAAACTCCATCCTCTCATATAGTTTAACTCAATCATTAGGTTTCTTTTCTCCCTACAATATGGTTCCAGCATTATGTATGCACCAGAAATCTGCTTGTAGTTTTTAAAACTTTTATTTTCTTGCATTGGAGTCAAAGGAAGTGAAAGCTCACCTAATTTTTTTTTAACTCAACGTCTCACATACTTTGCAGAAAAATTCGTCTCCACCTGTGCGACATATCATAGACACAATTAAATCTGTAGTTTACCCTGTCAGGTACTGCTGTCAATCATAGATGGGTAATTAATCCTGCTAATGTCAGGAACACAGCAACTGATATAAAAAAAGACAGAAAGCTGCGGAATTGTTTCCATTGTTTTTATTGCAGAGGGGAGGAGAACTTAACACTCCCTTTTCATAGCAAAACAAAGCAATTATATCAGTCAGGAGTTTAAAGGCAATTGTCAACTTTTCTGACAAATTTACATAAGCAGCAACCCAGTATTGAAATTCTAAGCTTTAAATGTTATTTATAATAATTTGTGTTAAGATAACTTAAGAGTAGTAGCAAAGATTTCTGTGACATTTAGAGAAAAGTCAGTAAATATTTTTTCTTGCAAAGTATAAATGCATTTACCATTTTCAAGCCCCCCCCCAGGCTAGAACTGCAGAAAGAGTCAGGTGGCAACCCCCCACAGGCTAGAATTGCAGAAAGAGTCAGGTGGCAACCCTATCAACTAGGTGCACTGATACTGTTCAAAAAAAGGTTGTTTATGCTTTTTTGTGACATCCTTCCAGAGGGGGATGCAGATCCATTGTAACAGATTCCCACTGACTTTGAGTCAGTCCTTGCATTGTCAGAGAGCAACCATAATATACAGCTAAATTTACTTTAGCATACATTTACTATGTACCTTTGCATTAAGAACACTAAGAAAAGGAAATCAGAAGTACTTAACTGTGTTTAAATGCACACACACACACACACACACACACACACACACACACACACACACACACACACACACACACACACACACACACACACACACACACACTCACACACACGCTTTTGTACACATGTACTTTATATACATACACATATACAGAAACACATACACATGCACTATATATATATATATATATATATATATATATATATATATATATATATGTGTGTGTGTGTGTGTGTGTGTGTGTGTGTGTGTGCGTGCAATATATGTGCATACAATTAATTATTTATAATAAACAACATAATACAGTTAAGCATTATTAATGTATAAATTCTAGTAAACGGTCACTTGTCACACATTGACTATGTGTTCCACATAGGTTCATAGGTTCATACTAGGCTATCTGCCCTAGGGCATTTATAAGCCTAGCCAGAGTGTGTTTGGCTTTCGCCACCCATTTTAAATTAATTTTGCTATGCCCTTTTTCGAGGTTAGTATACGGTGCCTCTGTCTAACAGTGACACAGAAGTGATACCCGGGGTAAACCTACAATCTCCCATCCACTCATCAAGATTCCTCTTGAAGAGAGTCAATGAGGGACTCTGCCTAACCTGGACTGAGATTTTATTCCAGAGTGAAGGGAGCCTCTGGGTTATGAATCTGTCCCTCCAGCATGTCCTATTTATTTCAGTGCTGAGGTTCATGTCTCTCGAGCGCGTAGCTCGATGGGATTTGGATTTTCTGAGGTGCAGCATGTCTATTAATTCCGGGTTGGACATGACTTTATACGTCAGGCACAGGTCACCTCTGAGCAGGCGGTATGCCACTGAGTAGAGCTGGAGTTTCTTTAACCGGGCAGCATATGGCATCAGTTTGAGCCCTTTGATCCTCTTGGTGAGGTACTTTTGGGGTCTTTCCAGTTGCTGCAGGTGTCTGGTAAGGTACATCCCAAAAAGGGCATTGTACTCAATTATGGGCCTGATGAGGGATGAGTAAAGAGGCACGATGACCTCCCCTGATCTAGATGTGAATCCCTTCATGATTAGGTGGGCTATATAAAATGTTTTTCTAACCACTTTGGCCATGTGGTTGTCAAATGAGAGATTGCTATCAACTTGGGCCCCAGGTCCCTAATTACTTCTTCTGTACTTAATGGATTACCACCTATGTGGTAATTTGTGGGCACTTTGTTTTGCCAAAGGGATGACTATACACTTTTTGGCATTTAGCTTGAGGCCATGGCTCTGGCACCAGTTGTCTGTTTCTATGAGGCCCTTTTGGAGGATGCTTGTGTCGGCTGGAGAGTCGATTATGGCACCCAGTTTGCAGTCATCTGCGAACTTGGTCAGCCACAGTCCTTCCATGTTGACCTGTACCTCCGAGAAATATATACCAAACAAGAGAGGTCCCAGGACTGGGCCTTGTGGGATGCCACTTGTAACTGGTTTGGAGTCTGACATGGCTCCAGCAATTCTAACCATGTGGGTTCTGTCCTTGAGCCAGTTTGCAACCTATCTAGTGACATAGGGGGTTATATTTAAGCTGGTGAGCTTATCTATAATGCCCAAGTGGTGTATTGTATCAAAGGCTTTTGCGAGGTCCAGATAGGCTGTGTGGACCACCTTCCCTTCATGCAGTCTTGGTCAATGTCTTTCTGTCTGTATTTTTTTTATTTGTTTTGATAAGTGCATTTAATAATTATCTTTGCCAGTGTAGCTTATGTTGTGGCTGAAAAGGGTCATGGGACCAGTTCACTTTCCTGGTTACCAAAGTATAAATAAATATGAAATAGAAAAAATGAGGGGGAACATGACAGAAATAATTGAGGAATTTGTCAAGCACATTTTAAGTCTGCATCATTCATGAGAGAGAAAAATCCTCCCACTGAAGGCATTGGGAAGTATCAGACAGAATAAGTTTAGAGTCCTACTGCTTGTCACGTGTAAATGTACAGCAAGGATCATTTACTGCAGTGAGAGTTTTCACACCTCAGCATGAGAGTATGGGGGAGGGTTTATCAAGTTTGTTAGGACTACAAAAGACTCCTCTTACAAAAACATTTTTTTTATCTGCTTTCTTTTGCTGCAAGTAGCTAACAGCTATTTATAGCATAGCACAAGCTCTGGCAGACAGATAAATGAGGCTCAGCCAGGTAAAAGTACAGTTTTGTACCTACCATAAATGCAGATGTCCGATAGGTATGCATCTGCAGTCCTTACATATGGGTTGTCCTGCGTCAGGCAGCCCTTCGGTCGACTGGATTCCAAAGTCTGGGTCCGGCGTTGGCTGATGTCGCCCCTTTCCTGACGTCAGAGCGCCTGGGATATAAAAGCGTCAGCCGACGTCATCTTCCTCAGTTTTTCTTGTCCCAGATGCCAGTTGCCCTCTAAGTAAGGCTAAATTTGGAGAGATGGAAAAAATTCCAAACATGCACATCAATAAAAAACAAATACACCATAAAAGATAACCCCAGGTAGCTAAAATGAGGGATATGTACCCATAGTATACCACAGAGGGGTAGGAGGGAGGGAAAACCTGACTGCAGATGCATACCTATCGGACATCTACATTTATGGTAGGTACAAAACTGTACTATGTCCTTCAAGGTTGCATCTGCAGTCCTTACATATGGGTAGAATACCATAGCTAAGCTGGGGGAGGTAGGACCTAAGAAAAGGATGGTGTAGCTAATATGCCCTGCAGGACTGCACTAGCAAAGCCTGCTCTGGATCTGGAATATAAGGGCAAGTTGTAATGCTTGGAAAATGTATGCACAGAGCTCCATGTAGCAGCTTCTAAAATGTCCTTTGTAGCCACCCCTCTTAAGAAAGCTGTGGAGGTGGCTGCTGCTGTGGTGGAATGAGGTCTTATGTTAACTGGCACAGCTTTTCCATGAAAGGAGTAACAGAACCGAATGCAATTTCCTATCCATTTTGAAATTGTCTGTTTGGAAATTGCTTTTCCTTGTACACCAGCAGCATATGCCACAAAGAGTTGGTCAGTTTTTCTGTAAGTCTTAGTTCTGTCCAAGTAGTAGTGCAACTGTCTGTGGATGTCCAAAGTATGCAGAAGTTTCTCTCCTTTGTTTTGTGGATTTGGAAAGAAGGTCGGCAGGTGAATAGCTTGGTTCAGTGAAACCCTGGATACCACCTTTGGCATGAAGGAAGGATTGGTTCTCAAAGAGACTCTGTCCTGATGAAAAATGAGAAATGGCTGAACTGCCATGAGGGCCTGTAATTCAGATACTCTTCTTGCTGAGGTTATGGCCAGAAGGAAGGCAGTCTTCCAAGATAGGAATTGAAGCTCTGAAGATGCTGCTGGTTCAAAGGGAGGGAGAGTTAATTTTTCCAACATGAAGTTAAGGTCCCATGTAGGCACTGGTGGTTTCCTTGGAGGGTTGATGATTTTTATCCCTCTTAGAAACTGCCTTAGTAGAGAATGAGAGAATACAGGTGGATCAGTGTTGTACTCTGCTGAAATTGCTGAAGCATGAATTTTTATGGAGGAATAAGAAAGGCCATTATGGAGCATTTCAGCCAAGTATTCCAAAATATGTGGAATGCTCATGACTGTCGGATCTTGACCCTTTGTGGTGCTCCAGGTACGAAATCTTTTCCATTTTGCTGAATATGTTTTTCTTGTGGAAGGCCGCCGGGCTTCCATGATGATATCCTGTACTCTCTTGGATAGCTTATCCTGGCGAGGAGTCAAGGTATTTTCCAGGCTGTCAGCTGTAAGGTTTTGAGGCTGGAGTGCAGAGTCTTGTAATTGTGTTGTGTCAGTAGAAGTGGCCATTGTGGTAGAGGCCAAGGTTTCGTGCGTGACATGCTCCTTAACAGTGGGTACCAGTGTTGTCTTGGCCAATCCGGAGCTATCAGAATTACTTTTGGTTGCTCTGTCCTGATCTTCAGTAAGACCTTGGTCATTAATGGCAGCGGTGGGAATGCATATACTGTTAGAGTTTTCCAGCTGAAGGAGAGGGCGTCCACTTTCCATGCTTGAGGATGGTATGTCCTTGTGCAGAATTTCCTCAGTTGATGGTTGTGGTGAGAGGCAAATAGATCTATGTCCGGCCTTCCCCATGATTGTGTTATCTGGAGAAAGATATCTGGGTGCAACATCCATTCGTGTGGATCCATGATGTTTCTGCTCAGGCTGTCCGCCAGTACATTGTCTTTTCCTGGTACGAACTGGGAATGGAGCTCTATATTGAGGTTTAGGGAAAGTTCCCACAGATTCATTGCCAGCCTGCAAAGAGGGTATGAATGGGTACCTCCTTGTTTGTTTATGTACCACATAACTGTGGTATTGTCTGTCTTTATTAACAGATGACCTTGGTGCAGGAAGTGCTTGAAGGCCTCGATGGAATGTATAACTGCCAGCATTTCCTTTTGGGTGATGTGCAGATGCAACTCTTTTTGTGTCCATTGTCCTTGAATGCATTTGCCCTCCATGTGTGCTCCCTATCCATGGTCTGAGGTGTCCGTTGTAATGGTTTGGTTGGTATGTGGTTTGCTGAAAGGCAGGCCCTTGTTTGACTGGCTTGCTTTTGCCCACCACAGGAATTCCTTTTGAAGGCATGGAATGAGGGGGATCAAAGTTTCTAGGCTGTGACTGTGCTGAGACCATAGACTCCTTAGATACCATTGTAGTTTCCTCATATGCAGCCTTGCTAGTGGAATCAGAAGAATGCAAGATGCCATGAAACCCAGGGCCTGCAGGATCTTCCTTGCAGTAAGCTGGGTTTGTGTTGACAGATTTCTGAAGTAATCCGGTAATTGTGCTTGTTTTTCTTCTGTGAGAAAAGCCATTTGGGTGTTTGTATCCAGTTTTGCACCCAGGAAAATTATTCATTGGGATGGAACAAGTCTTGATTTCTGAATGTTGACTGTGTATCCCAAGGCCTGTAGTAGTCGGATGGCATAGTTTAAGTGTTTTACTAGTGTTAGCTGGCTGTCCGCTTGTATGAGGCAGTCATCCAGGTATGGGTATATTTGAATCCCCTGAAGTCTGCAATGTGCAATTACTGATGCCAGGCATTTCATGAATACTCTGGGCGCAGTAGATAAGCCAAAAGGCAATGCTGAGAATTGATAATGCTCTGAACCTGCAAGAAATCTGAGGTGTCTTCTGCAACTTTGTCTTATTGGGACATGCAGGTATGCCTCCTTGAGGTCTAGAGTCCAGAATAGGCCTCCATTGCTTTTCTTTTCTTGGAACAAGGAATAGTCTGGAATAAAATCCTTGGCCTTGTTCTGTGAGAGGAACTCTTTCTATCGCTTTCATTTGTAGTAGTTTGGAAATTTGCTTGAAAGCTTCTTCCCTTTGGTTTGGTGGCAGGTTTGGCATGCCTTGTCTTTTTGGTAATGTATGAAAATGGAATCTGTATCCTTTGTCTATTATTTGCAGTATCCATTTGTCCTCTGTAATACTGTGCCAATTTTTTGAGAATAAAGATAGCTTTCCGCCCAAAGGTGCTTCCAATTGAGCCCTGGTTGGCGGGATCAAAGTCAAGTCATTGAGATGGTCCTTGTGTAGTAGTTGTAGGCCCTGCAGTACCTCTCTGGTTGGGAGGCTGCCATTGACGTCCTCTGTAGGAGCCTTGAGCTTGCCCTCTACCTCTGGCATGCCTATTTCTGCCTCTTTGAGACCTGTCTGAGTCCGGAAAGGACCAATTCTTAGAAGGCCAATTTCTGCTGAATCTTGGTGGTTGGACCTGGAGAAAATCTTTGACTGTTTGTACAGATTTAGCCTTTTCCTCAAATTTCTTTAAGACCTCCTGAGCCGTGGAGCCAAATAACTTTTGCTTTTCCAACGGAGCATCTATAAGCTTTGCCTTAACATGATCTGGCAGAGTTTGTTCCTTCAGCCAAGCATGTCTACATATGACTGCACATGTCATTGCTGACCTACATGAAGCTTCCAATGCATCATAACCACACTGCAAGAAATGGTTGCTAACCTGCTGGGAGTTATGTACCAGATCCTGAAGTGCCTTGCGATCTAGGGGTTCAGGCAAAGATAGTTTTTTTATGCAATTCATCTAACAAATACTCTTGGTACTGTATCATATGGAATTGACAATTTAATGCCCTCATAGAAAGAGTGGAAGAAGTATACACTTTTTTACCCCATCTCTCTAAAGCCCTGGACTCCCTTTCAGAAGGAAGTGGATTTTTAGTAGTGGTGGTTGCAACTCCTTTAGGGCCCTGGGAAATAGTTTCTGGGTCAGCAGAGTGGCCCTTGTAAAGGAAATGATGTGAGTCCAGGACCCTGTAGTACCTGTCGGGTTTGACAGGAGCCGGAGGAAGGGAGTCAGGAGAAATGCTAGACTCAGAGTACACATCATCAATGACATTTAAAACAGGAGGAATAGCCAAAGGTCTATGCTGAGGTAAATGCAAAAAAGTCCTTAATCTCTTCCTGGAATCAGAGAATTCCTGGCCCTGCCATTTGAAATGCTCTCTCATGGAGTGAAGGGTCTCCCCAAAGGACAACTCTTCAGGAGGGGAGGCCGAGGGAATAGATTCCTCTGCATCAGAATCCTCATAGGCCGTAAAGGCCTCCTCCTGGTAGTCTGATAGGGCAGAGTCATCTGAGGCCTCATCAGAAGACTGTGGATCAGTGTGCTCAACCCTGGGCCTTTTGTCTAGAGGAGGTTGAGAGCCCCTGTCCAGATGTGGCTGAGAGCCCCTAATTAAGGTAATAAGGTCCTCAGCTAAACTTAAAATCTGTGAACCAGTAGTGGGATTTTGGCTGTTTAGCAGCTTTAGCACGTGCAAATGCCTTTATGGACATGGATGCAGGAGGCCTGGCTACCCCACGTGCTGGAGTAGTTTTATCTAGAGAAATGGTGTCGGTTGTTTCCAGAGCACCGGTTTCAGAGGGGAATTCTATGACCGACTCAGAGGTAGCCTCCGGGAACGAGGTTGTCAGTTGAGCGGTTTCGTCGGTCGGAAGCACCAAGGATTCTGTTTCAGCAGATACCGAGACACTTGCGGTAGGCCTAGGCGTGGTTTCGGCCGAAACCACGGTCCGCGTGTGTCGGTCCTTGTCCTTCCATTTTTTGGTTAAATGAGTAGTTGGAAGCTCTGACGGCATCTTGTAACAGAAACTATTCCCAAAAAATTCCTCTGCAAACTCCAACCGATGCCTAAGAGTGCATCTATTGAAGGAGGCACAGGCTGCACAGGCCAAGACATCGTGGTCTGGGCCTAGGCAGGGGAGGCAGTAAGAGTGGAAATCCTTATGAGGTATTTGTTTCCCACAAGTTAAACAATTATTAACTTTAACTGTTTGATCTGACATCGGCTGAGGCAAGAAAGAGTCCCCAACGGGGTACTTAGCTTTTTGAAGTCTTCGGTAGCTGTAATTACAGGAGCTGGCCGACCGGCACTTGTGAACTGCTTCTGCTTCGGGCACCACGTGGCAAGAAAGACTGAGGAAGATGGCGTCGGCTGATGCTTTTATATCCCAGGCGCTCTGACGTCGGGAAAGGGGCGACATCAGCCGACGCTGGACCCAGACTTTGGAATCCGGCCGACCGAAGGGCTGCCTGAGGCAGGACAACCCATATGTAAGGACTGCAGATGCATCCTTGAAGGACATCAGAGAAGCAGCTCTTTTACAGAAGGTGTGTTTAGATGACAATGCTTCACAGTCCTGCCATTATATGTTAATGGCATGAGAAAACAGCACCACTTCCTTATGTCTGGCATGAGTCATATAAAGAGGACTTGAAATATATTCTGGGGAGAAGGAAGGAAAGCAAAAAAATACGATCACTTTACCAGGGCAGGCCCTATCATCCACCATTTTGAGAGAAACACATTAAAATTGTAAAAGAAGCACTTGGAGTGACTTTGAGGCATTGAAATAGCTCAAAAATAAAGATACAATGAAAAAAATTGAGTTCTAAGGTGGCGTTTTCCTTTAAGATGTTTTACTTTCAGCTTTTTTTATATATTTTTTTTATTTTAGTCAGCTGAGTGTTTTTTTTATTTTTAGCCTTTAGTTGTTTAATAATTACATACTGTTGACTCACCATAACAGCTTGCAACTCAGACACTGTTCTTGCAGAGGTCAGAGCAATCAGTAAACCAATTTTCCATGTTAAGATATTCAAGTCAGCCAGATTAGCTGGATCAAATGGAACAAGTGTTAACTTCTTTAACAAAAAAATAAGGTCCCAAGAATGGGCCACCAGTTTTCTTGAGAGACCCTTTTTTATAAAAATACTTTAAAAAGCATTTTGACATACAAATCCACTGAAAGAGGAGGATCCATGGGCAGACATGCTGAAATGGCCTAAAAATTATCCTTGATAGTGGACTAAGAAAGGCTATAGGATAGTAACTTACACAAATGCTGAAAAAGCAGAGAGCAACTACCACTGAATGGGTGCTCATTATGTTGTTGGCACCATCTAGAAAACCTTTTCCATTTGTTAAGTTATTTTTCTAGCAGCAGGCTTTTTTGCCTCCATTAGTAGCTGCTGCATGCCCTCATTAAACAGGTGCCTAAGGGGAATTAAGACCCTAAGATCTAGGCAGTCAGTTGAAGTTGATCGGGTTCAGGGTGTATCAAACAATCCTGACTTGTTGGACTGTCCTTGGTTTTGGTGGGGAGGGTTCTGAATTGTTTTTAGAACCCTCATGCCATTTCATCTTAATTGTCTGTTTTATCCACATTTTGGTAAGACTGTTTATTTATGAATTTATTTTTTTGCCAAAATTCGATGAGGGGTTAGAGAACCCCTTAGAAAATTTGAAAAAGGTTGGCTGAAAAATCTTAAAAGATTGCCTTCCTCAAATTATCCCATTCATAATGCTTTTTTGTAACTTCTGCAGCAACACATGATCTGAAAATTATTTATTTATTTTTTTTATTTTACATTTGTTAACCGGGGGTGTCTGACTGAGCCGAAAAGGCTCTTTTTCAGCAGAGGCCCGGGGAGAAAAGCTCCACAAAGAAAAATTACAGACACATTTAGTTATTTAGACATGATCAGTATCCACACAAATTACAAGAGACATGTTTTTACAGTGGTATGTATTACATAAACAGTTACAGTGGAGAGAACAAACAAAAAAATATTAATTTTAAAATTAAAGGTAATTAATAGATTTGTGGTGTACAGCTGACATTTGGAACATAGGTAGAATACATACATAGTACACAGGTACAGCACATACATTGTAGATTAGCCAGTGTTTGTGAGTAAGATTGAAAACTATTACCAAGTGCTCTAGATTTAGTATGTATACATTATCCGCTTTCACTAGCTTGGGGAGCAATCACGGCACTGCCAACTTTGCTTGAGATGTTGCCTGATGAGGTCTTTAAAGGAGGCTTTGGACAATGTGCTTTGAATGCTAGTAGGGACAGAGCTCCATTTTTTTTAGCCACTGAACTACTATATAGTGCATCTCCAAAGCTATTGTAGCTGTTGGTGACTTCTAGTAGTAGTTTGCTTGATGATCTAAGAGGCCTTTTGCCTGAGTGATGTTGTACTAGGTTTTTGAGGGTAGGAAACTTATTGGGGAGGTAATAGATAGAATGACAGAGGCAGAGCTGATTGTAGGTTAGGAGGTTGGGCAGTTCAAGCCAGTGGAGCTGTCTCAAAGCAGTACAGTGATGAGTTCTATATGAGCAATTTGCAGCAAAGCGGGCAATTCTGTTATAGCAGTCTTCCATTTTGCTTAGTTCAGTTTTGTTGAGATTAGTCAGAATGGGAGATGCATAGAGTAGGGTGAATAGAAGTTGGGAGCGAGCAATGGCTGATCTTTGTTGGTGGTAAGAAATGGTTTGATACGGTAGAGTGACCCCAGTTTGGCATGTACTTTTTTAATAGTTAAGTTGAGATGACTATCAAATTTTAGGTAGGTGTCCATGGTTATTCCCAATAGCTTAGCCTGTGCCACTGGAGCAATTGGAGTAGCATTTGTGGAATAGATAGTGAATTGACTGTTAGTGTTTTTGTTAGAACCAGTTATAATCATAAGCTGAGTTTTCTTTGGCTTGAGGATAAGTTGGATTTTGGTAAGGTAGTTTTCAACGTCAGAGAATGCTAGTTGAGTTGTTTGCAGGAGGGTGGGAATGTTTTGTGCAGCACAGATTAAGGTAGTGTCATCTGCATACTGAATTATAGATGCATGCTGTGTGGAGATATGGAGGTCATTTGTGAAGACTGTGAATAGTAGTGGTCCTAAGACAGAACTCTGTGGGACTCCTATAGTTATGGGCAGCTGAGGAGAGAGAGAATTTTCCCATTTCACAGCTTGGTACCTGTCAGTTAAGTAGCTTTGGAACCAGGTAAGAGTGGAATTTGATAGGCAATATTGGTTTAGTTTGTTTAGCAGGATTTGATGTGAGACTGTGTCAAATGCTTTGGACATACCCAAAAAAAGAGTTGACACCTGTAGGCCTTCATTTTTGAGATGGTTTACTGTGTCTGTGAAGCAGAGGAGGGCTGTAGTGGTATTACAGGCAGGTCTGAAACCATGCTGAGCAGGTGACAGGATGTTGCTGTCTAGGAGATAGTTTAACATCTGGGTATGGATGCATGTTTCTAGGATTTTGGCCAGGGGGGAGAGTAAAGTAATGGGTCTGTAGTTATTAAGTTCAGTGGAGGTCCCGCCTTTATGTATGGGTGTAACATAGGATATTTTCCAGAGTTTGGGCACAGTTTTCAACAATTGATCTGTTTATGAGAGTGGAGACTGGGATAGCAATAGCATCTGCTGTGAGTTTCAAGAAATAGCTGGGGAGTAGGTTGGCTGCTGTTGATGAGGTTTTTAGTTTGGAGAGCATGCTTTTGATTGAAGTGGTGGAAACTGTTTTGAGGGTAAAGCTTGTATTAGTGTTATTTGTGTTGGGGGGGGTAGTGAGGAAGGAACTGTCCTGTGATACTAAGGAGAGAATTGAGTTCACAAAGTGGGAGTTGAATTGTGTTTCGATGGGAACTTTAGTGTCAGGGGTGGTTGGTTTGGGGTTAGCCTTTTGGGTGGATTTTAGTGGCTGGTTTACATTTTTCCAAAATGTTTGCGGGTTGTGTTGGTATTTAGTTTGTAATGTTGTGTAGTAGGATTTTTTCTCCAGCCTAATGGATTTTTTTGCACGGTTGTGCAGTTCTTGGTACTTAGGCTTTGTTATTCTTTGTTTTTTTGATAGTAAAGCCAGACAGTATCTCTGGACTTGAGGATTTGTTTGGTTTCTTTACTGAGCCAGGGGTTTGTAGACGTTCTAACCTTGATTTTGTGCAATGGAGCGACAGTGTCTAGGTGTTGTAGAAATGTTTTGTTGAAATATGTTACAGCCTGGTCAAGTGGGAGGGTTTTTATGGGGGTCCAGTCACAGTTACAGAGTAAAGTGTTGAGGACCTCAGGAGAGAATTTTTTTGTGTTTCTAGTGGATATATAGTTAGTGGTGTTGCATATGCTTGTTCTACTACGTATACAGTATATTATGTTGTGGTCACTTAAGGTGTCTGGGAGACTGCCTGTGTGCGGGTACAATGTGGGGTTGTTAGATAGGACCCAGTCAAGGATGGATTCCCTTTTAGATTTTTTATCACATTTAGTTGGAATTTGGACTAGCTGCTGGTAACCATGGAGATTTATTAGATTACTTGGTGGTTCTGATATACAGGTGAACCCATCTAGGTTGAAGTCCCCCAGAATAAGGGTTTCTTGTGAGTATGTGGAAGAACACCAGGATAAGAAGTCTTCAAGGCTAGCAGGTGTATTACTAGGTGGAATATAGATCACAATTGTGGTGATGACCTTTTAGGGTGAAGTTGAAGTTGTGAGATAAGTATGTCCCAATTATTGGGGGAGGGGTAGGAGTTTGGTAAATGATGGACTGTTAAGTTGGACTTGTACAGTAAAGGCAGTTCCACCCCCTTTACGAAGTGGTCTGTCTTGTCTAATGATATTATAGCCGGTAGGGAGAACTTCTGAGTCAGCTATGTTTTTATTTAGCTAGGTTTCTGTTATAGCAACTATGTCTGAGGAGTAGTGTGCTATTGTGGCCTGGAGTTCAGGTATTTTATTTTTGATACTTCTAATATTAATATTTAGCATTAAAAAATGGTTGGTTTTGCTGCTGTTGTTGATTTACCCAGGGATGAAGAAAGTGGGGGTGTTATGTTCTGACATTTATGTTGGAGCAGTTTGTGTTGGACAGGATGGATTTAGGCCTGGGTTGGGGTGGATATCCCCACCTATGGTGAGCCTGGAGTTAAAATGGTTATACAGATGTTAGAGTTTGGTGAGGAGTGTGAGAAAGTATTGTGTTTTTTTGGAGTAGGAATGAGAGCATATGTGTTTATTTCTGAATTGGTCCATTATGTAGTTCTTGAATAATTGTGGGCAGATATTATTATTATGTGTGGTGTCTGTATATGGGAGTGCATGATGTAGTGTTGTGCTACTAAGCTTAGTGATATTGCTAGAGTGATAACTTGTGGTGTTGTAAAGAATTATGAGAAGACAGTTGTGTGATAGTCATGGTTATAAAGTTTAAGTTGTTTCTAGGTGGGGGGTTTGAATAGGAATTATAGGGTTGCACTATATGTGGATGGGGAAGTAGTGTGGGTGATGTAAAAAATGCCTAGTGGGAATGAGAGTGATTGGGAGTATTTTGTGTGGAGCAAGTTGGTGTGGTATAATGTGATATGACTTTAGGAGCTGTGATTGGTGGAGGTGATGTGAGGGTGAGCTGTGAGTGTGGCTGTGGTTACTATAAATGTAGAGGTAGTGGGGGAGGGAGGTAATAGCAGCCAGGGCAGGGGAGCGGAGAGAACCCTAGAGTTAGCTAGGGTGAACAGAGTGGGGCTGAGCCAACCAAGACAAGAGAAAAATGTAAGTATAACTTTACAGATCTGAACACTTTAAACAAATTCCTGAGGTCTAATGGCTTACTGGCAAGCAGAATGTAATTGCTGAAGAGCACTTGTGTCCTGGTGGGAGACTAGAAATTTAAAGATGGCTCCATGCTCAGCAGGATTCTAATATAGACTTTGTATTGGGGGAGGGAGATAGCACAAGGGGTGTAAACCAGGTGGAATGCAAAGAAACCAGAGAGGCAATCAGTGGAAATCAGTGAAGGCCTCAGAGGGGGTAAATAATAATTCAAACTACCCATAAAGTGAAGGAGAAAAGAGACAGCAAAGTTTATTAAGGTTGGGAGAGTGTCTTCACATTGACTTGCTGATTAGTAACCAGTTTGCGCACAGATTAGAGTATGGAGATACAGTAGCAATGAAGGGGAATGTATAGAGATGCAAATAAACAGGTTTGCCTCCAAGTGATACAAACTAAGTCAGAAAGCACTGAGAGGGCTGCTTGGTGGTTAATTTAGTCACAGGGATGTGAATTAAATGTATACTGTCTATTGGACAGTTAGGATTACTGTACTAGCGGGGGGGGGAGGTCACAAGGCTACAACAGTCAGTTTTATTAAATCTCTATTCAAGGGAGAATTTGAAATCTCATATCTTCACATCATCTGGGAGGTTCTGAGAATGCAGTCAGGCAAACCTCCTCAAAAGAAGTACCAGAGGCCATAGCCCTGGAAGAAGTACCAAAGGAGTCAGACATACACTGTAAACAATGAGTTGTGTCCTGTAAAATGAAAAAAACTAAATTATTTAAAGCAGACTTTTCCTCACAAGAAGAAAATACAGACATAAACATTATTCATACTTTCATAGTTAGAATAAACTTTAACCTATCTGCCTGACAATTCAAAATTCTGAAAATTAGATTTGCAGAATCATTCACTTTCCCCATACTTATCAATAATATTCCCATCTTTGTAAGAAAGGGTAGGATTGGAATTAACCAAGTGTTTAGCTGCAGTTTGATTAAAACTAAAACTGTAGTTGGTGGGTCAGGTTTGGGATGAGTGTACAAAAACTTAAACGACTGAGGAACTTTATACATTCTATATGCCCTTTGAGGGGCAGCAGATTGACTATCAGGAAAACTGAAGGCAGTGAAACATGTGTCCTCCAGAAATGGGAGACTGGGCTCTAGAACTCCCATCTATAACAGCATATAGTATTTTCTTTTTTTTTTTAAACAAGTTTATTGTTTTTAACATACAAAATAAATATCATAACAATTTTATACAAGTAATTAAAATAGAAATGGTTATAACATTCAATAAAATAACCAAAGTATTTACAAAGACATCCACTACAATTAAATCAATTAATTAAACTAAAATACCATGCTATTGAAGTTAAGATTTTTTTAACAGATTTTGTAAAGTATCCCATATAATATAGTAAGATGTTTTTCTAGTAGTTCTTGATTTTATTGTCATCAATTCCATATGGCACACTACAGTCATAACATTTTTAAATTCATTAAATGAAGGAGGTGTATCTGAAATCCAATTTCTGGTTATTATTTTTCTAGCCACTGCTAGAATAGACCATAACAAGGAAAGCTTAACCTTTTTAACACTTTGAGGTACAGGAGTGTTGAATAATATAAGAGATTTAGAAATAATGAAATTATCTGTAAAAAGAGCCTGCAAAAAATCATTGATTGACTTCCAATATTCTTTCAATTTTATACAGTCATAAAACATATGTGCCCAATCAGCATTAATTTCTACATTACATCTTTTACATAGATTGTCTTTATTATTTATTTTATTCATCATCAAAGGTGTATAAAAGGACCTATGTAAAAATTTCCAAGTAAAAAGTCTCCAGATAATGGAAGAGGTAGTTTTATAGGCAGATTCCAATATATATTGTTTATCGTGTTGATTTGGTGATTCACCATTAATGGAAGTGAAATAATTCCAATAGGTATCTACACTGTAATAAGTTTCTTCTCTAATAATTTTATGTATGTATGAAAGCTTACCTTTATCAGAAACTTTATGTTGTAAATTTAATATCAAGTAATCAATCAATGTTGGAATAGATTCTTTAACTGTTATAGACATTAAATCAATTTTATTAATAAGATGTTGTCTAAAGGTCTGAACTTCTAACCAACAAGTTTCTCTCAGATCAAATTCTTGTTTTAAGAAGTCTAAATTTTTAACTTTATTATCAGATAGCAAGTGATACCAGTACTTTAGATCATTTTCTGTGACTAAATGAGTTCTTTCAGAAGTGGATGACAAAAGCATACCTCGTGTATACATTATAGGGAATATAATAAAATTCCATTCCTTATACTTAGGATGCATGAATATAAAATTACGATAACTAATAATAATGTTTAATGGATAACTAACTATATATTTTGGTGTAATAGGTGAAGTACAAAATTCTTTTAGTAACCATAGCATGGAGTTATTTACAATCATATTTTTATGTGTTAAAGAGATTTTCATGAAGTGAATACTAATTAGTTCCCAGTAATCTTTCCATTTTGCAACATATGACTGATCTATTAACAAAGTAATAACTTTTATAATAGAAGAGATAGTATATAAGTTAAAGTTTGGAAAAGAAATGCCCCCTTGAGACCAGCTATTAGTATGTTTCTTTAATGCAATCCTAGGTCTATTAGGTGCCCATAGGAAATTTAACATTAGTGTATTCAATTTCTTGATAATTATTTTTGTAGGTGGGAGTATTATTGATTGTATTAAGTATAATATCTTGGGGAATATTATCATTTTAATAATTGTAAGTCTCTCTTCCATAGTAAAAAACATATTATTCCAGCTATTGAAAATATTTTGTATATTAAGAAGACAGGTATTATAATTATTATGTATAATAGATTTGATATCCTTAGTTAATATTATACCTAAGTAAGTTATCTGACCTGAATTGGGTATATATTTACTAAAATCACTAATGAGAATGTATATATAGGTAGTATTTTAGTTTTTTTCTTCATTGAATATTAAACCAGAAATATTTTTAAAATTCATCATTTTATCAAGTAGGGACTGCATAGAAGAATTAGATCCTGCTGATGTAATTAGAACATCATCTGCAAAAAGTTGAATTTTAGATGTTGTATTTTCATCTATATCAAATCCTTCTATGTCAGTACTGTTTCTGATCAGATTAGCCCAAGGCTCCATTATTAAAGTAAATAATAATGGAGAGAGTGGACACCCTTGTTTTGTACCTTTTAAAATGGGTATTTTTTGTGAGACATATGTTCCTATCTTAATGTAAGCCAATGCTCCTTTATATAAATGTTCAATTAGATTTACAAATGCATCTGAAAAGTTTGTGCACTTCAGTAAGATAAACAAGTAGTCCCAACTTACTGAATCAAATGCTGAACTTATGTCGAGACTAATAAGTGTTAAATCATTCTTTCTCCTATTTGCAAAATCAATTAATGTTAGAGTTCTCCTTATATTATCAAAAGTATTTCTATTTACAATGAAGCCTGTCTGATCTATATCTATAATGCCTGGGATGATTGTCTTCAATCTATCAGCAAAAATACTCATAAACATTTTATAATCAACATTAAGTAATGAAATGGGTCGATATGAAGTGCATCTAGTTGGATCTTTATTGGGTTTTAAAACTGGCGAAATAAATGTGTATTGCCAAGATGGGGGAGTTATTAACTCATTTTGGGCCAAAATAAAAACCTTATGTATTAATGAGTAAGTACTTTTAGAAAGAATTTTATATATCTCTGGTATAATACCATCATTACCTGGTGCTTTGTTTGATTTAAGCTTGTTTATTTGTGTAACAACCTCTGTATATGAAATATTTTTATCCAATAGTTTAGTCTGTTGTTTATTAAGTTTTTTATTCATGTTTGTAGTTATAAATTCCTTTATTTTATCTTTAGGTTCCATGTTAATGTTATTATGATTAATTTTGTGAAAGTGATTTCTAAATTCATCTAATATTTCTGGTAGACTAGAAACATTCTTCTTTTTCCTTTGAGAAAAAATGTCTTTGATATGATTTTGCTTATTCAGCCTTTTTGTTTTATTTTTAAGTCTATGTAAGTGTTTGGGACTTATTGAGTAAGACAGAAACTTGTATTTCTCTAAAGTTATTTTAACTTTATGAGTTAAAATTTCTTTGTATTTCTCATTTAGTTTGTTTATTTCTTCAATGACTTTTTTGTCCATAATATTTTCTTTATTATTATGCTTATAAGAGTCTAATTTACTTTGAATATCTAATAATTCCTTATCCCAAGATTTATTTTTATTATTATACCATCTGATACTTTGTCCATATAGATATGATTTTAAAGCATCCCAAACATAAACAATGGAGACTTCAGGAGTATTATTTATGTCTAAAAAATGTTGCACTTCTGAAAGTATATAATCTTTATAGTCTTTTAGTTGAGTTAAGTATGCTGGTATCCTTTTGATCTGAACATTGTAAGTACTTTTATCATGAACTCAAAGACAATTGAATTATGATCTGATATAGGACACAAAATGATTTTAGAGTTAATTAATTCTGTTACCATCTGGTTAGAAATAGAGACTCTATCTATTTTTGAATAAGTTTTATATCTGTTAGAAAAAAAGGTGTATGGTAATGATTTTGAGTCTATCTGATTATTAATATCATTTAAATGATAAGAATTAACAAAATCCTTTAAATGTTTTGCATTAGATGTAATTTTCCTTTTTCCTATAGTAGTAGTATCTTTTTCATGTAGGATACAATTAAAGTCACCTGCTAAAATAATATCTTCTATAGAGAATGATATGATCTTATTAAGATGGTATTTCACTGTATTAATACCAATTCCTGGTATCCAATATACATTGATTAATGTATATGTCTTTCCATTAATTTGTATTGTAACCATACAAAACATTCCTTTATCATCTTCATAAGACTTAATAGTTTTAGGTATGGGCATACTTTTATTCCATAAAATAGCCACTCCTCTTTTTTCTGAGTGTGCTCTGAACTAACTAATACTGTATATTTATTTGTGGCTAATTTATCAATATCCTTTTTCAGGAGATGTGTTTCTTGAAGGAATATTAAGTTGGCCTTATGTAAATTAATGTATCTCATTAAGCTTGCCCTTTTACATGGATTATTCAGTCCATTAATGTTTAAAGAAATTCCTTTTAGAGAAGTCATTTGGCATTTTTAAAACATATAAAACTTATAATCAGAATAACAATTAACAAAATAAGTAATGTTATACCTCCTCCTTTAGGTGTACCTTTAAATATAGCTGTATTTATTGAAACTCTTATGGGATTTTGTATAAGCTTCAATTTTGTTTGTAGTGACAATGAGCTTACAAAATGTATTGTGGATGTCAGAACTATATACAAACAACAGTACACAGAAGAAAATAATATAAGGATTAAACCTTGCACCCAGTCTGGAGTTAAAAACTCCAACTTTGAGTAGCACATACCACTCAAGTTAACCCCCTACCCTAAGCAGCAGTACCTCAGCTGCCACCTTATCAATTTAATACTAGTTATTATTAACTAAAGTTAACCTCTTTCAATTAGATTATCTAGTAAGACAAAGCTAAACATTTGATAAATCAGCATCATATAAACAAATAGGAACTTTTGAAAACAATTCATACTGCTATGTACATCTATTTAATATAATACATTTATAATCAAATAGCATTCAAATAAACTTGATATTAGGAACCAAGAAGAGAGAGAGAAATAAAAGAAGTGAGAGGGAGAGAGAAAGAGAGAGAGAGAAAAAAATAAAATAAAAATAAGGGGGGGGGGCATATCTACATATTAATTTATTCAAAGTTTGTAAAAATAAGTTCTTATGTTCATTTAAAGTCAATAACTTAGGCTATTATGGTTCAGACATTACATATATTAGGATATACCTATTTTCTGTCATAGAAATGCAGTTAACAGCTTCTAAAAGACTTTAAATTACTTGCATCAAAGCTTTTTTTCTCATACTTATTATTGCCAGTTAAATAAAATATTTATGTTCATAAATATGGTTACAAATCATACTGCGTAGCTATGTAAATTCCCAGATATACTTGAATTATTGTGAAGAAAGACATCTGTATTTTATATATCTGAACTGCTGCTTTAAAATATGTCACATGACAACTTCTTCTAAGATAAAATCATAATGATATTTATGCTTGTCAGTTAGATAAGTCAAATGAATTGTAGTATTGTATATGTTTAAATCATAAGTATTTACATACATTAATATGTTGCAGTCAAGTAAACTTTCAAAAACATATGTATATATGTTTTACTTTCTATGCCTTCTAAAATATCACATTTGCTTACTATGGGGTACTAAATCATTTAAAATCATTATAACTTTCATATTTTATAAATTATAACATGAATAAGTAAGTGGTTATAAAAAATAACTCACATTTAAATGTTATAGAGTTCATTTTCCATCGCAGAGTCGCATATGCAGCAGTTCTACTTCCTGGTAGAGTGTTCTTCTTGAATCTGCGATGTGTCAGTGTAAATTCAGGGGTCAAAGTTCAAATTGACTGCATTCAGCTTCTCTGCGTGAATTCTGAGTGCTGAAGCTTTTAAAACAACTCGAGGACACTATTCACGAGGTAACCCACATCCCAAATTGTCTCCCTTAACATTCTGGTGGGAATTTTGATAAATGCAAGTGACTGACATTCATTTAGCAAGATAAATGAAACTAAACAGAGTAAAACCTTCGCGAAGTATTTTACAAGTTATTACAGTCTCTATGACAGTGAAACTAAGCCCACAGTTATTAATATGTAATACAACTAATTTTTTTATGCCCCAATTCAATTTTTTATACAAATCTTATTATATACATATATCAGTATTATCAAAAGCATATAAATGTACTTATATGAAAGAAAAAGAGAGAGAGAGAAAAGAATAAAAAAAGAAAGTAGAAAATAAAAAGAGAGTAAGAGAAGAAAGAGAAAAGATAAAAAGGAAGCTATAATAAGTATCTACAGTGGAATATTACTTGCTGTTTATATTAATAAAGATAGATATGAAACATATTATTTACTACTATTTAGTTCTAATTATTAGTAATTAAATCATGACAGATTATTTGTAAACAAGTATAAGCAATAGAATCATGGCAAAATAATTAGCAACAATATTTAAACAGCATATATACTTTTTTTTAAATAGGAATTAATAAGTTATTATTCCATTTATCATATTTTCATCACACTTCTCTCCCTGCCCTCCCCCACCCCTTACTGAATGCATAATCTAAAAAGAATGTCATTATTTAAAACAAAAAAGAAAAAAAAATGTATAAAATTACTAACCTTGGGTCTCTTTATCACAAAGAGAAGCAAGTTGATTGATAGCTTGTTATTTGTTCCTCAGATATTTTGACTATTTATGAAACAAAAACAGTTCTTTGTACACAGAAAATAACTTTGATTAAATCTTTTTCAGAATATTTGTGGCTTTCTGGAAATGTAGTAACTGTATTTAAAAAGATTAATAGTGAAGAAAAAAGAGAGAGAGAGAGAAAAAGAAAAAACATAGAACAAGTCATTTGTTTTTTAGTCTTTTTTTCTTCTCTGAAGTCTTCCATGAAGCTTCTGTTGCCAACATCTTTAATGAAGGACTAGCCCATTCCATTTCCTCTATTTTATCCAAAATCTTATTTTTTTTTGATATACAGCAATGCAGAGTCTAAGTCTTCAAAAATTCTAGGGCCATCAGGAAGAAAGATTTTTAGTTTGGCAGGAAACAGAAGGTAGGTTTTAAACTGTGCTTTCTTAAGCTCTCTTATTAATGGCAGAAAAACTTTTCTTTTAGTTATTACCAAGGAAGAATAGTCATTGTCAAAATGCACAGTTGCCTCATTAATTTTAACAGGTGCTTTAGCCCAAGCAGATTTAAGTACCATCTCTTTATCAAAAGATGATAGAAATCTAACTATAACTGATCTAGGATACTTTTTGTTAGAGTTAGAATTAGATATGGATCTATGGGCTCTTTCGATACCAAAAGAAAATGCTTCTGGCAAGTCTAAAGTTTTAGGGAGCCATGTATTTAAAAAAGAAGTAATATTGTTACCTTCTATATTTTCTGGCAGTCCAAAAATCCTAATGTTATTGCGCCTAGATCTATTTTCCAGGTCATCAAGTTTAGTTTGCAGATGTGTGTTCTGTTTCAGCAAAAACTCAATGTTGATTTCTTCTTCTTGGATTCTATTCACCATGTCATTTACAGTTTCTTCTATGCCTGTAATCTGAGTCTTCTGTTGTTGCAAGTCTATATGTAACAAATCTATTTGTTTTGTAGTTTTTTCTATGAAGGTATCAATTTTAGTATCCAGTTTGTCCATTTTGGCAGTAAGTTGCTGAATTGTAGATATCAGAGACTGAAGTTCTTTCTTGATGCTGGAATCTTGAGAATTTGTCTTACTGGAACTCATTTCAAACAGAGGAGCTGACAGAGAAATTTCCAAAGTGTTTTCTGACAGGAATATTATTAAAATTTTCTTTCTTTTTTAGATATTATTCAAGAAACAGATATTCCAAACGTATTTAGAAAGAAAATTACTTCATAAATTAATTTTTAAAGTAATTATTTCCTGTCAGTGCTGTGAAATTGGTGGAGCTGAAGAAATCTGCTGCTATCCTGTGTTCATCCTTGGCCACGCCCCCCAGCATATAGTATTTTCTGAGGGACTGAGAAACCTCAGTATTTTCTCATTGAAACCATTGTCATATTCTAGAAATAGTCTCAGAGAAACATAACTCCCCTCAGGGAGAATCAGAGGCTTTCCTCTGAGTCTGAATCATACAGCTGAGGAGAAAACCTTTTGTCTGTCCCTTCATCTTCCTATTCATATTTAGAATCTTGAATCTCTTCAGGAAAAGAAATATCTCTTTCTTTTACTAGAAACTATTTTATGAAAACAATCAATAACCTGAATTAAACCTTGAACCAGACCCAGTAAAATACTCAGAAGATCTGAGGAGGAGTATACACATGGTTAGTTTTATGTTTCTTTTTGTCAGGACAAATGTGGTCAACAGTATTATTAATGGCAGTACCAGCATCCGCAGGTATGTGCACAAGCTTCTGATCAAACAGGGAATTCATCCATGTTCCCTCTCCCAGGGCCAACAATAGTCTCTCTCTTGTCCACTGAGGGGATCCCAACCACTGCAGAGGACATGGCTAATTCCTAGTCCATAGACCTTTGTAGGTGCTACAGCAGAGGGATAGGGGATAAAATATGAGTGGCCTGATGAACAAATTATGGTCACAGCAGTGTCACCTACCTGAGGGTGAGGCAAACTGCTAGCTTGTTGTGATGGCAAAGATTGCTGGCTTAACTTTTTCTTTTTGTGGATGAAGAAGGACTGACCATGGGACCAGTAGACTGTTCCACGGTCAAGCTTAAAATGGTGCCTGTTTCCTGAGGAAAAAAACAAGCAACAGCCAGTAAAAATGTAAAATCTATAAATTCACTTTCATCATTCCAAAACACAGTAAAATGCATATTAAAACACTTTATCAGCACTCAAAATTAAAATAAACTCTATTTCTCAACAGAAAAAATGGTTTTCAATTACTTTAAACAACTTTTAATCTGACAAAAAAGTGTGCTTCTATTTCTATTTCTGTGCTACAACAAAATCGCAAAATTCGCCACAGGGGCATCCTACCGTAGTCACCACTGTCTCTCACTTGCTGAACTGGGCTGGCTTGAACTCCCTCACCTCCTTCAGTGGTATCAACTCTCACTCGCCCACAAACTAGTAAACCATCCACTAAATGTCCCATCCCTCCAGAATCTACTCCAACCCTATCGCACCACCAGACCACTAAGATCCAGCAACAAAAATCACTTGCAGATCACTAAAGCCAATAACTCTGCTGGTGAAGCACTATTCTCTTGCACCATAGCCAAATTATGGAACTCACTCCCACCCACAATTACCTCCGTACCATCATGCACCAACTTCAAAACTTTATTAAAAGCGCACCTAAAAACATGCTGGCTATGCCTTTGCAACTCCCACTCTAATATCATCCACCCCATCCAGCTACTGCCTTTCTTTCACCTCCACTAACTACCTTGATGATAGCAAGCTCAGATGCTCATAAGCCTAGTACTTATCATACAGCAGGAACTTCTCATTGTTACATTTGTTAATGCCTGTTATGTACTTCACAGATAAAGATTCTAGTTGTCTACTGATGTACTATGTTCTTCATCTGTAAATATGTTGTAAGTAATTTCTATGTTAAATTGTTAATCACTATGTAATCCAATGTAACTACTGTCTGTTTATTTTACTGTGGAGCTTTTCTCCCCGGGCCTCCGCTGAAAATGGACCCACGTCCAGTCGGACACTCCCAGTCAACAAATTTAAATAAATAAATAAAAATAAATATTTAAAAGTACAGTTAAGTCTCTTGCCAGTCCATGAAACACAAACTCCTAGAGTAAAAATAACTTTCCTAAACAGGAAAGTTATTTTTACAAAAAAAAAAAAAAAAATGTAGAATGTTTATGATCAAAAGGAACTTATCTGAATAGCACAAACCAACCATCAGTCCTCAACAGCCTGCAGAGGAGCACATTCTTCAATGTTAGGAAAGCTCTGAAGAGCTTGGCACCCAAAGTTGTCTTTTTAGTCAACTCAGCTTGAGTTGACAGATGGTTTTTGGCATATGGAAGTTGATGGCTCTTATACCCTTTGCAGGATATAATCCATATAAGTAAAGCTACTGCAGTAGTGACCAATATGATGAACATTTTAGGAAAATGCTTGGCTTTTCTTTAGTTAATTTTGAAAAAAAAAATGTGCTATAAAATAACTGTGATTGGCCTGCTGCTGATCATAAAATGGGTTACACTTTTTTTCATAACTTTATTTACGTTTTCACCTTTTTTGAAGCACCACAATAAATATATAATCTTAACTATTAAACCCAATGAACAAAGAACTTAACTGTATGAAAAGTGAATTCACTTCCTGAACCCTGATTGCTTTAATCTATTATCCAGTCATAATAATCTGTGTTCTTACATGTAAGTTAGGGGTGGGGTGTAATGGCATAAAACACGTGCACTTTTTATGGTGTGAACATAAGCAACACTTTTTGCGTTATCGTGTTAATGCAGTATGAACTCATACTAAATGTATTTTGAAAATGGGCATCATTATAGCTTTATTTATGAATGACTTTATTAATAACTATTAATAAATAGATGACTCCCTGCTTAAGGCTCCTAAACAGGTATAGTGTTTGAACAAACATAACCAAAGCTTTCATGCACTATTAGAGCAAAGAGCTAATAGAGCTCATCATTTATTTTCATAATGCTATACACAGTGAATAAAAGAGCTGATTATTTGTAATTCATATCCATAAGCAATAATTAGGGTCACAGAACTCATGGCTATGTTTCATTAATTCACTTAGTATTTTCGCTTGCTTAAAAGTACCATGAGGTTCATAAAGTTGCATTATGTTGGATGACCTTGGAGCTATTCATGGTGATAGGATAAGTATGACCTGAATACAGAAGAGATTCCTGTGCTTGATACTTTAGGATAAATCCTTGTACTGCAGAGATCCAGTGTGATAAATCCTCTACAGATGGGGAAAACAACAGCCTAAAATGTTACAGTAAATAAAATTATCTTAATCTACATCATGACTGTAAAACAAGGTCAATGATTGAAACAATGCTAATTTCATGGACTGCAGTCATACTTTGACTTAAGAATGGGTTCCATTCCTATCATGGATCAAGAAAGCCAAAGCCTTGGAGAAATTAATCCAGGAGATGTTAATGGATATGATAACGTATCAATGAATCCTGAGAACGACAACCATAAATGTGAAGACGTACATGGCAAAAATGCAAATGAGGGCTTAAGCAGTGATGGTACAAGTAATATTTTTATGACAGGTAAAAGAAATTACAGTAAAGATTTATAACAATGAAGATTTCACAGACGCTACATCATTTCAAAGAAGCTAGAACAACGAGGCATTGTGTAGATATGTCCCAGAATGCGTACATGCAAACAAAACCAATGACAGCAAACAAAACACATGATACAGCCAACAGTTTGCTGGCTGTCTTAAATTGTTACATGCTATGTATTATAATACTATGGGAAACGAACAAGGACAGACATTCAGATGCTCTTCTATAAAAAATAACTAAAAATTATCTAGAATATTTGCAGATACATGATGGAAATAACTATTACAAGACACAGTTACCCTTGTTCAGTATAATTACAGAAGATATTAATTTAAGAATACTGAAAAGTGACACACATGTTGGCCTTCACATAGGATGTAAAGTTTAGATATGTTCGGGATGTTGCAATATAGTACAAATACAATGGGTAGATTAGGCAGTTGACTGTCATTTTATGGGTGGATGGTTAAATATATTCTGGCATAATGAACATTGTAAGATATTTCCTTATCTCAGAAGATAATGGACATTGCACTAGTGAATACCGAAGATGAGGATATGCAGTTTTAACTCTTTATTTTTAAAAGTTAGTTAAATAACTTTTTAATGGATGTGAACTACATGAATTTCCTTTAATCCATCCATGACCCCTTTTCCCATTTTTACACATGAGGTTGGAGAGCCCCTTTAACAGTGAAAATCATCTTGAGCCAATATTGTCTGATAAATATTACTTTAATGCTGTATACTAATAGTAGATGTCCACCTCTAATTGGTTATTCAACATAAAATGTTGATAGACTGTAATAAAAATAATCTCTTTCAGATGTATATTTTGCTTGCAAGCAATCCATTTTTAAACAGGATGCACTTGTGTTGACAGACTGAACAGCATAAAATTAATGCTGTGGATGGAGAATAAATAATAATAATATAAAATGTAAAAATGCAAAAAAAAAAAAAAGATAAACATTCATAAGAAAATTAAGGGAAAAGCAGGAATAAGAAAAAAGCTTTAGTTGACAAATTGGTGATGCTAACAGTAAAACAAAGCATCATGGTAGATCACTCAGTACTGAGCATGCCCTAAGACTCGCAGAAAGACAAGTGCATAAACATTCACACACACACACACACACACACGCACGCACGCACGCACACACACACACACACACACACACACACACAATGGAAACCAAGAAATATGATTTATGACATCTAATTCAATGCTAGGAGAAAAAATACTGAAAGTAAAAACAAATTAGTTTTGTCTGTAGAAGTCAGAAAAAGACAGCATTGACTAATGATTGCAATCGATTTTCTGAGGGTTCTTAAACAGATGAGTAGGAAAAGGTTAAAGCTTCTTTATGAAGGCAGTGAAAGAAACTTATGTTTCTTGCAAAGTTAGACTAACAGACTAAATCATGAACAAAAATTGTTTTATTCAGTCAAGTCAAATAAACCTGATGTATTGCCACTATCAGACTCTAAAGTGACCATAGCTATAGAAAAATAAATAAGAACGCCTTGCTTAATTTTATTTATATGTGGAAGTACACTGTCAAAGAGACATGTTATATGTGTGTGTTTTCATACTTAGTGACTCTAGGGAGAGATCATTGTTGTAAGTCATGTCTAACCCCAACTGGGTTATTTCCCTTTCACTGTGCAGCTGTACTGTTGGTATATATGAGTAAGGGGCTAGGGGGCCTGCCCTTTGCAAGATGTTTTTGCATGATTTTATCCACAGTTTCAGAAAGTATGTTTTCTGATGAGGTTTACTCACCCATTTTTTGGGGAGGGTGGGGAGTTGTCTGTTGAGTATGCATATATCTCTCTCTCTCTCTCATATCAAATTTAAAATACACTAGTTTAGCAGTGATGGACCATTATGTAGCATGTGGAATATACAATTGGTGTAAACTGCACTCAGTAGATCTGAGCTATGTTTATAGGTTACTAAGAGAAATATTATTTTGAGATGAACTTTTCTTGGTGATCCTAATAGGTTATTACATAAACATAAAACAGGTAACAATCACTATAAACATTTTAAGGGCAAGACTAGTTTTGAATTAGTGAGCTATCTGAAGGAAAGACAGTATTTGTGTTAGAAAAAACACAAAGATCAGAGTTGGTTATTCATCTATTTTAAAACAATGTGATCTTTTGATAATGAGTCATTTAAATGACATTGAGGAATTTTTAAAGATTACTTGAAAATAATTACTTCATTTCATGCACAGGTTGGGAAGCTACAACACAAATTAGTTCTTTCTAACACAAAAGGCAATGAGTACATAAATGCATGGAGCTAGCCATACCCAACAGAACCAAGACGCTCTCCTCCAAAAAAAGAAAGCCAATCTGGTGGTCTCCTGCCATTAACAAACTCTACAACAGAAGGAAGAAACTGTTGCAGAAAAAGGTGAAGTCCCAAGACTGGAAAAACTCCCTTATTAGCCTCAACAAAAAGTTGAGATCCCTCATCAGAACATCTAAAGCTAGCTATGGAGGCAGAATTGCGGCAGACACTAAAAACAACCACAAAGCCTTCTATAGATATATCAAGAATCCCCATGGCAATATCCAGATTTGATCTGAATTACTGCACAATGGTACCTCCTATACTGAGCCAACAGATGTTGCCAACATATTGGCTGATAGATTCAGTGCCAACTTTACCCCTCCCCCCTAAAGGACCAATCATAATACCAGAAGAATGCCAGGCACCCAACATTACTGTAGCACAGGTTAAAGCTGCATTGTCCAAGGCCAAGAATACAGCTTCCATGGGACCCAACAATATCCCTGGCTGTGTTCTACTTGAACTGGCACCACACCTGTGTGCCCTGTTCAATCACAGCCTCACCTCAGACTTTGTCCCTACAGAATGGTGGAATGCTACAGTCATCCCTCTCCATAAAGGGGGAGTGACAACAGACTCTGTGAATTATCGCCCCCATTAGCCTGACAAGTCTGATATGTAAGGCTATGGAGCACATCATGGGCCTAATTAACAAGGATATATGGAATCTCCAAACTCTGTATCCCACACAATTTGGTTTTGGGAAGGGTAGATAATGCCTGCTCAACCTGGTTGACTTCTCTGAGTCAGTCACCAGAGCTGCGGATGAGGGCAAGGCAGTTCATACAGCCTATCTCGATCTGGCCAAGGCCTTTTATACCATTCCACACTCAGGAATTATTGATAGACTCACCAAACTAGGCATCAACCCCTATATCACTAGGTGGGTTGCAAATTGGCTCACAGATAGGACCCACAATGTAAAAGTAACAGACTCTAAGTCAGACTGCCGACCAGTCACGAGTGGAGTCCCACAGGGATCGGTCCTGGGTCCTCTCCTGTTTGGCATCTACGTCTCAGAAGTCCAGGCCAACGCGGACAGACTCTGGCTGTCCAAGTTCATTGATGATTGCAAGCTGGGAGCCATTATTAACTCCCCAAGTGATGTAGATATCCTACAGAAAGGCTTCACTGAGACCAATGATTGGTGTCGAAACCATGGCCTTAAGCTTAATGACAAAAAATGCACTGCCATTCCCTGTGGGAAAAACTCAGTTCCTACTAATTACCACACTGATGGTAGCCCACTGAACACTGAAGGCGTTATAAGAGATCTGGGGACACAGGTTGACAGCAACCTCTCCTTCAATCACCACATTGCCACTGTGGTCAGAAAGTCTTTCTATGTGGCACATTTCATTACCAATAGTTTTGCATCCAGGAAGAAAGAGGTCATCATCTCTCTCTACTCTTCCTTCATTAGGCCAATCATTGAGTATAATGCCCCATTTGGCATGTACCTCACTAAACACCTGCAACAGCTAGAAAGGCCACAAAAGTACCTCACAAAGAGGATCCTAGACCTTAAACACATGCCATACATGGACAGACTCAAAAAACTCCAGCTTTTCTCTGTCTCCTATTGTCTATTAAGAGGCGATCTCTGCTTGACTTACAAAGCCATGTTTGACTTAGCCCTTTTAGAAATGTTACACCTAAAGAAATCCCAATCCCTCTGCACCACATGCTCCAGGGACCCCAACTTCATTACCACAATCAACACAACATGCTGGAGGGATAGGTTCATAACCCAGAGACTGCCCATGCTCTGGAATAGACTTCCCATACATGTCAAGCAGAGCACCTCACTGGCCCTTTTCAAGAGAAATCTTGATGAGTGGATTGGAAATAGAAGGTTCACCCCGGAGATCACTCCAGTGGCTCTACTTGATAGACACACCAGGAACTAACAACAGCATGACACCAGGGCACTTCCATGGGCTACACTTGTAAAGGCTCCAGGGCCGTTGGCCTAGTACACACCTATGAACCTATGAACCTAAATAGTGGGTGGTTACTTGATGTGAAACTTCATTTCATGTATAGGCTGGGAAGCTACAAAACAAATTAGTTCTTTCTAACACAAAAAGCAATGAGTGGAATAAATATTTCCTGTATTTATAGATGGGTGATGCATAGCAGTACACTGTAACACTCATATAAGATCCACACAAGCAAACTGTATTTCAGTAAACAGTTCATAGCTCTGTAGGATGCAGCCTGCTATCTTGGTGTGTAGCTTTCTTGTGGAAACAAAACATTATTACAAGAAAACTGACATACATGGATAAAACAAGACTATTAACTGCATTTTTTACATGGAATGGGTTGGGCCATATTCTACATGACATCATAACACTATACTGCATCACTTATGTCTTCTAGAGCACTGTGCCACAGGCATTCAATGGTACTAAATGCAACTAACGGCTGTGGTTACACTGTCAGTAAGGTATATACTAACCAAAAGGTAGAAACTGTTATAAACAAATGATACTCATCATGAACCACCACTTCATCTGCAGCATAGATGATCAGTCCATGCATGCATCAACTGGTAAGTGTGTACAGTTATCTTATATGGCGGGTGGGTGAGCTTTGTGCAAATTTGCACAGCAAACTGTACCAGGTAGGTAGTAAGTTTTATGTACGGAACTTACAGGAACAGAGACAGCTATCAAACAGATATATCAGAGGCATTGCGTAAGAATATAACAACTTTAGAAGGAGGTTAAAGGCAATGCATAGGTTAGATAAATAAACAATGGAACCATATGACTTGTTTAAAAAACATGTTTTGAATTGATCTGTGACTGCACTTTGGGAATGAAGTGAAATTCTCACTGAATTCACCACCCACCACATTTCATTGATTTACAGAATTTTTGATGAACCTATCAAAATTCTCAAACTAATTAATAACTTTTGGGTAAGTGTGAAATGCCATGCACTACACCTATGTATGTGTCACTGTGTAACACAAAGGTGGTATATATGTGTGATGTACATGTAAAAATAGAACACAGCTAAGTATCATGTAAATTTTAAAATGTGCTGTTTGCCACTTTGCTTTTGAAGAAAAACAATGTATTTTTTTTTAGGTGGAGGAGCAGTTTTGATTATTTCTTTGTTACTTTTTCCAAGCAGGTTTTTGGATTCACCCAGAATTCTTTTTTCAGCATTGGCCTGGGTATAATAGAATTGCACATAGTACATTGTTTACATTAAACATATTTATTTTTATTTTATTTGTTATCTGCTTAAGCCCACTGGACACAAGCATTCCTTTTCAGAAGCAACCTGGAAACATTGTCTGGTTAAATGACTTACTCAATGTTATCACATCAGGCAAATGAAGGTTTAGAGAATAAAATGATAACCATTTGAAATGTCATGGCCATCTAGAGCGAATCCTGAAGTGTGGACACTGAATGTCCAAAAGATTAGACTTGTATATATCTAATCCAAGATGCCATTTCTCAGAATATTTCCTTTTCTCTGAGGTATGGTGATCTCATAGTTGGTAGATATACATTTTTGGGGGTGGTGGGCTTGCCCTCCACATGGGAGGGGGGGTGCAGAAGGGGCTTGACATTCATAAGATCATAGGAAGTTACTAGGCTATTGGCCCATGTTCCAACAAGTCAGCACCCTATGTCAGTGTCCAGCAGGGTCACAGGTGGAATCCCATATTCTTGCAAAAAGAGGTTTTAAGGAGAAGAGCGATTTTTGAGATTCACTCTTCTCTAGTGTTTGTTTATTGTCTTTTTTTTCAGCTTCTAGGCAGTCAACATTTCAACGGGGAGCAAAATAAAATCTTGGACTATAGGAAATTGTTAACATCTCATAGTATCAATCCTATGTCCTCTTGAAGGCACAACTATTATAAATCAAGTATTTGCATAGACAACAAACATATATATTGACATCAGACACACACTGTTACCCACAAATATCCTTATATATGTATATCATATATTTCCATATTACGTGATGACTTGCAGTACTGGATTGATTATGGCTGTACATTGGAACATTGTTGCCAATTTCCTTGTGCGTTCCTTTTTTTAAATAAAGCACCTCATTATTGTTACCAAAGAGTAGCTGGCAACTAGAATCAAAAGTGGCTGCCTGCCAGAAGTTACTAGAACATCTGAGTCAAACAAGATTTCCTGGGATGCCCCATGAGGTAGAATAGGAGCCTACAACTTGCCTACCTGTAGATACTAAACTTGCTGTCTATCATATATGAAATAAAACTAATAGGCCATGGCATATTTAATGTATGCCAACAAACCAGTGGTTTTACAGTGTCATACCATTGCTGGGCTTGGCAAACATAATGCTGAATGCTCAAATGCAAATAAATAAAAACATGGTCACAAATGCAGTCCCCTCAGTTTTATTTGTATGTACACACACACACACACACACACACACACACACATACACACACAAAGCTACAATGAAGTTATTGCACCTGAACTGACACATACCGTTTCAAAGATTGATAGCAACTACAATCAAATTTATAAAGAAGTCTTCCACAGGCTGCTGTACAGCATGTTTTTTGACTTCTTATTTCAACACAATCCCTTTTTATTTTACTACCAGTAGGGCTTGTGGATGATTCTAGCTGTTGATAAGCTTCCATTTCAAACAAGGCATTCTGTAAATGTAGTAGTACCAACGGAGATGGATGCTTTGAAAGGTTGAAGGGAGCTCATTCTTATATGTTTCTTATACTTTTCAAAAGTTTATTTATTTATTGTAGTTTGTATTTATTTAAAATGAGTTAACAAGGACAGAGCACTAATCACAATTGACTAGTTTCAGAATTTAGGGTAGGAGGTCTTTTGTTTGGGATGGAATGGATTCCCATAATTTGGTTTCCAGCATGGAAAACAGTGATTTGTACAGTGGAGTTTTGCTATGGAAGGTTGTAATGTAGGTGCAGTACGGTTCTGACTCCTGAGGCTGTAGAGGGGTGTTATCTAAGCTTAGTAGTTAAGGGAGTGATGGTTTGGATATTTAGGAGTTTGAAGACTTGCAATCCTATGAGAAAGTCAATCTTTGCTGAACTCAAAGCCAATGTGCCTTTTCAGTAGTTTTGCAGTGGTGCGCATCTCTTTGGGAGAGGGTGATTAATCTACATATTTTATTGCTGATTCTTTGGATTTGAGAAACATTACTTTCTGAAACAGAAGTGTCTAAGAGAAGGTTGTATTCCAACTGGGAAAGATGAATGCTTTTACCTATGGTGGTTCTGTTGGTTTTGAAAAGAAAGGAGATTTTACTGACCCAGGATAAGAGGAATTTAACCATTATCTTTGTGCTGTCAAGGAGGAAAGAGATATTTAGGTTGAAGCCAAATGCCTAGGTGTTCAAATGCAATACTATTCTTGATGGGTATATTGCTATGGTCACAGATTTGTGATGAATATGGAGCTGTGTTAACCTTTACCTTGGTGCAAAAAAAAAATCATGATTTTGTTTTTTTGAGTTGAGTAGGAGGCTTTTGCTGTTCTTCCAATGGAGCAGAGAGAGGATGTCTAACTGTTGATCGTTTTGGAGATAGCAAGAGAGTCTTTTGTTTAGAATAAAATCATGTCACTTGCATAGAATAATATGGGGAGGTGATGTAGGTCAAAGAGCAGTTTGTCATAAAGACAGAGGAGAGCAAGGATCCTTCTGGAACCCCGTTTTGAAGGATATCTAACTGACAAAGCAAGGAATGAACTTTGACAGAGATGTGGTGGTTGGACAGACAACTTTGAAACCATGGTTGGGTGTTTGAGCTAATGCCATTTTCAGAAAGGCGTTGTACAAAAATATTGAGATTTATACATCTCAAAGGAGGAGGTATACTCGAACGCTTGTCTGATCAACACTGAGTATAAGGGAGTGACTACCTCTTTATACTTTAATGATATGCCAGTGGCAATTAACAGAGCTAAATAACAACACTTCCTGACAACTGTTGTTAAATAATGGCCAAAAAAGGGTGTTATTAACACAAGTAGCTAGATCTCAAACTACATTTTTATTTGGTGTAGATGTATTGTCTGGACAGTATGATAAGGGGAGGGTTGTCTACCAAAAGTGATGTTATAACACTTTTTAGCATTTTGCTTGAACCCATTCTTATCACCTCACAAGTTCACTAATTGTGCACTAGTCTGAGTGCTCCATCCTGTAAGTCAATTGGTTGATTTCCATAATTGTTTCTGGGTGGGAGTTAATGGGGAATTTTGAAATGTTTTCATATGTTGGCTTTTATGAATCCCTATGGCTTGTTTAGAGAGATTTCTAACTTGAGTATACCATTGTCTATTGTTTGAGGTGGAGCTATCTTTGCATGTCTGTCAGGCTTCATCTCAGAACTGTAAAAGTGATTTGAGCTCTGTTGTTATTCAGTCATTTTCCATATATAACAAAGATATTTATTTGAAAGTTGGAATACTGGAGATTTTTAAGGGTGTAGCAAGATATTCTGAAGGAAGGTTGGGTCATTTAAATTTAGTATGAAAGACCAGTCAATGCTTTTTTATTTAATGGGTATTAGGTCCTGTCTTTGGTTGAATGTGTTTAATTTAGAGGGATTTTCAAGGTGGGATTATGTATGAGAAAGCTTAATGGGCAGTTGTAACTAACTGATAGAAGATGAATTTTAATGTCAGGGATTACAGAGGGTTTGTCAGTGATGATTAGGTCTAGAAAGGAATGAATACTTGTTAAGAGGCTTGATTATATGAGCCGTTGTTGAGTTGCTTAAGGTTGTAGTAAAGAGGAATGAGTTGATTTTGGCAGTTTAATGAACCATATCAGGTGTGTGTAGCACTCTGACAATACTAACAAAACACACAGTGAAGCACAGCCTTCCCCTCCTGTCTTAAGTACAATACCAGATTTAAATGCCACTGTCCCAAATGTACACCTTGTAGTGCACTGCTATTCCCCTCATCTAAGCAGACAATTTATCAGTTTTAGACTCACACATTTTGTATGGAATATTAATTAAAAAAAAAAAAAAGAAAAACGATCACCAATGGTTGTGTTAAATACACCGTGCAGCCAGGACACCCCTGTGTACATCCTAAATTTGAGACACAATTACAAAAACAAAAGCAGGGATGTAAGGAATTAGCTAATCCCAATGTGAGAGTAACCAGCAGTCTGTACATCTTTGTTCCAAAAATCATAGCAATCACTTAAACTTTGAGCATCCAGAAAGAGTTAAACTTTGAGCATTCAGAAAGACTTAACAGCAGTCCAAAACTTCAGAAGTGAGTACATAGTTTTAACAAACTAATAAAAATTGAAGTAGCCTTGGTCACCAATAACATTTAAAACCGAGTCTGCTGTGATTTTGGAACATAGTAGTACAGATTACTCATTGGCTACTTTCAAGCTGGAGTCAGCTATTCCTTTGCATCCCTGTTTTTATAGGGAATATTTCAGACATTTGGTTTCTATACCAGTATGGTGCATCACTTTATTTGTTGTTTAAAAAGTCAAGTGGGATTTGAGAACAGAAATACCAGCCTGGGTGGTGAAGCTTTAAAAGAAGCATCTCCTAATCCCACGTTGTTTGTCAATATAGACTGGGTCTGGCTGATGCTTAAAAATAATTATTAAGTTCAATTTTGCTATAAAAATGGTATTATTGCACTCACTGACTTGCCTTTTAACATCGTTCTGTGTTGCACATAAAGTGCTGATTAGTATTTTTGTCCGATTGGCAAATATTTTTGTTAGAACATTAATCAGCGGCTGATAAATTCATTTTCACCATGCTGATGCCACTGAAAGTTAAAGATGATATTAAACCTCAGTGAAGTCAACTCAGTGAAAAAGTGAAATGCTCCTGTAGGCTTTAATGGCACATTTTGCACAGGCACAGAAATGTGACCATTAAAGTAGATAGAACAACCCTTAACTGACATCACCAAGGGAAATCTTAACTTTATTTGGGACGTAGATTGAATAAAAAGATAATGAAGCTTTTTATTAAAAATACAGCCCAAATAAATATGAAATGACTACTGCAAGATGCATCACGGCAGTTAACTTATCATCTGCTGCAATACATTCGTAAAGTGTGACAATACACTTTAAGTGGTTTGTGACAGAGTAGCAGAATTATATCTCTCTCTTTGTGGTTTGGTACTGTGTCAGACAGTTATATATGAAACTGCAGTTGGGCGTATATTTGAAGGCTTTTTCATTTAGAATCCAAAGAATTCACTTCCATACAAAGGCAATTCTAACACATTAATGTAGATGCTCACTGTAGGGTATTCAGAAATAGGATGCAATTTCACATTATTTAATGATTATAGCATGCAATTTCACATTATTTAATGATTTATTATTGTTTATGACACAGGTCTATTAGAAAAGTTAGTAACCATCCTCAGGAATGACCCAGAAGTGTAGATGAGGAGACCTAGAATGTTTGCAGACAGTTATACGGATAACCAGACATACCACTTTAATAAGGCTGAAAAGGAGAGACTGAGTGTTTACAAATGGACAATTATATAAATAATCAGGCACGACACAGACAAATGGCTGAAAACAGGAGCTAGAGTGTTTATAAAAGACAGTCCTACAGATAATCAGGCGTGATCCAGAAGTGTGCACCAAAACAAGACATTGAGTGCTTATGGAGAGTCATTCAGATAATTGCATACCACAGCAAGAGGGCACAGAGAGTTGCACTTAAATATGCAAAACACAGTATCCTCCAGTGTTTATGTTATGAAGTAGAGAGATGTTTAACTGTGAGAAGTTCTGGGTTTTCCAAATCACTTATTTATATTTAATCAAAAAAAAATCACTTATTTAAAGTAATATATTCCCCCTGTTTTCTCTTCATCTCCTCTGAATGTCCTTATACAAACCATTTCTGCATTAAGAAACCAAATGAAAAGATATGAGAAGGTGATACAATGCTACCTACAGATGCTCAAGGTGCTGGAGTGAGGAAATGAATCCACCTTATGTCTGTGGCTTTCAGGTAAAGCCACACTCTTCTATTTGTATTTAATGATGCAGAAACCATTTAAACTATTTAACTTGTTACTACCAGCAATCTCTTTATAGAAGCAGCTCTTCTTCAAAGCAGCTGCTCTGTACTCCCTGCTCTTATGCAGTATTGTCACAGTGTATCTGGGAAAGGGTTCTTGGGAGCTATTTTATAATAATTTATAGAGTACAGTACTACACGCCTCACAGCAAGAGGTTCTCCGGTTCGATCCTCGGCTGGGGTGCCTTCTGTGCGGAGTCTGCATGTCCTCCCTGTGGTTGCGTGGGTTTCCTCCGGGTGCTCCGATTTCCTCCCACATCCCAAAGACATGCTTGTAGGTGGATTGGACACTCCAAATTGGCCCTAGGTGTGAGTGTGTGCACGTGTGTGCCTTCCGTTGAAGGTTGGGCGTCGGGCTGGCAACTCAACACTGTAAAACTCCACTGCCAATCATGAGCGGACAGGTGATCCGCTGTGGTGACCCCTAACCGGGAAAAGCCGAAAGAAGAAGAAGAAGTAGAACTACACACAACATACTGAAATGTGCACCATCATGAGCATGGCTTTGATTTAGTCAAGATCAGTGAACTAGTCAGTCAGTCAGGATGACAGCAGTATGAGTGGTATGACAAGCATAACTGACTATATTTCACTGCAGGGATTATAGTTACTGGTCCTGTTAAAGATATCCCAACAGCATTGCTGACATCAATTGTTTTTTATTTAGTAATGGACAATTTGCTTGACAATCGAGGCTGTACTAAATACATAGATAATTTGCTCAAATTGCAAACTAATATGATTAAAATAAAATGCAGAAAATCGAAAAAACACTTGTTTCCTTCCCGTCATTCCCCAAATAAGTGGAAGGTTGTAGCATAATACTCCAAAATACTACTCCAGAAATACTCCAAAAGAAACAGCTATCTATGACTGAGAATCAAAACATTGACTTTAAAGTCAATGCTGCCTGTATTACCCAGAATTCTAAAAACTTCCTCTGGTGTATCATTTGCACAGGTTTATGAATCCAGTATTATCCTGCTTTTGTTGATTTCAGATAAAGCCACACTGTTATATTTAGATGTAATTATTCAGAAGCCATTTAAAATATTTAACTTGTTTGCTAAACCAGATATGCTAAATGTGAGTGTCATGTAATTTTAAATTCTGGGTCCTAATACGGATTTTTTCCTTTGTACTCACTGAGTTTTTCAATTGCATACCCTGAGGGTAAGGCTAGACATGAGGAAGACAAGAACTTCACTGTACATGGATCCCAGCTCTATCCCACAGGTCCTTATGCTCTCCAGTCTGTCTTCAGCTACCTGTTCTCCCACAAGGACAGGCAGGACTCCCTGTGATAGATTACACCTAATTATACACCTCAGCTACACTACACTCCAGGCTATCTCCAGCTATTTGTTTTCCTATTTTTAGCCTAAGTGATTGGACCATTACAAAGATCAATTACCTTACCTTTGCCTTACATGCATTCCAAATCTTATTACTTACACACACACACACACACACACAAACCCCTCCAAGAACTAAGTTTTGCAAAAAAGTGATCTGAAGAAGTCCTGACAAAAGAAATAGGATGAAAGCACTCATCTTGTATGTTAGGAACTCTCTTCTAAAAGCGTTTTACAATAAATATGGTTGCCTTTAATTTTGATTTACTTTACTCACATTGGAGTGCATTAAACTGCATTGAGTTATGACTGGACTCCTTGGCAACCTTTTATTTTAATCTGTATTGGAGTTATAATCAGGTGCTGCTTAGATACTAACGTTGTTTATATATTGTTTATTTAAAAAAGTTGATACATAATAATATTAATTATACTATATATATAATAATAATATTAATTATACATTTTGTAAGTATAGGCAACGTAGGGGGTTTGAAGCACTAGAATCCTGAGAACCTGTAATGAAGTTCAAAATTGTCTCCCATAATGATCCTTATCAGAAGTCTAATATTATATTCAATCCAGTTCTGGTAAATACTTTTTGTTTTACTTTGTGTAAAATGAAATTAAGTGACAACACCACTATGCCATTACATGGAATGTTTATCCTTGTTAGAATCTCCCTGAGCTCCTAAAATATATCTCTGATTTTATAATTGATTGAACTTAAATTTAACTAGAAGGGTCACATCTGTAAATGTACTGCTTTCTAAGAGGTAGCCCTCTCTAGACAACTTAAATGTTTCTGTTTGGAAAAAAGAATTTCCTGTGAAATACTCCATACAAAATAATGCTATTCTATAACTATGAAGGCACCACTGAGAAACTTGTTTTATAGTCCATAATTCCATCATAAAGAGATGCATTAAATGTCATTCGCAAGGAAGGGTGTCAAAAGAAGGGGAAAAACCCACCATGACTTTGAACACCATGTGAATTAAGCATGTAGGACTCTATGGGGGAGAAATATTAATCAGAGTCATTTGTTATTATCCATAATTTCTGCAGAACTTTGTGTAAATTATATAGAAGTATATTTTGCTGACCCACACAATCAAAAAGGCAAAAATCAGTTAGTGTCTGTACTCCATAGAAAAAGAATTTGTGTAATGAAACTTTGCTACAGGCATAGGATATAATGGTCAGGGCTGTTTGTTTTTATCCATACCATTCATAAAAGAACATATTTTCCTTACAGTATTCTTTTTTCTGACCCCCATGGCCATCCAGATATGTCCCCAACTGTTTCTTTGTTCTTACTGTCCCACCGCTTACCTCCCAGCTGCTGACCATTATCTTCCCTCCTCATTCACCTGGCCTGCAGGACCCACATTCACCTTCTGTAACTCAACAAGACCCAAGTCTGGGACCAGTGAGGAGACTGAGGACACTGGTGCCACATCATACTGCTGCTGTAGGGGAATGCACTCTAACCTTCACCATCCAACAACAGCCATCCAAGCTCCATAATGGCTTCCTTGGGATGTGGATGCACCCTTCTAACCCTGCATAACCTCCAGACTGAGTGGTATATCACTTCCAGCAGAGTGGCAGCACATTTTTAACACTGCAACTGTAGTAAACCTGGGCAACCTCCATCCCCCTAAAATGGGAAAGCTGGCATTGGCCACTCACTGTCATCCTCCCTCACCTGTTCCCTCCATTGGACATAATGCTAGTTGAATGTGGGTTATCTGGGGCACAGTTACAGCTTTATCCCTCTATGTCATGTGGCTGCAGTAATTTGTACATTGATATTTATGTCTGAGAAAAATGCTGACAGAGGAAGTCAAGAACAGAGGACTATGTTTACCATTCTTTCAGAGTTTAGAAAATGTTTTCTTATTGGTTCATAGGTAAGTACTAGTGAGCCATTTTAAGCCTAGTCATTTTCCCTTTTTGTGCTCAAATAACCTATCCCATTGGGTTATAGACTGGCGTTACCCATTCCATGGTCATTAATTATATATTACCCCTAATGAGAATAATTGGGATCACACCACAGATAATTTGAGGGGACCCATGCAAGGCTAATGCATTTAGGAGTTGCATCTATCCATTAGTATTACGGGGGCAGTCCTTGGGAAAATTTTCTGTTTCCCATCCATAGATGTAAGCTGTGCTTGAAAATGGACAAAGGTGAATTTTGTTTTAAGTGTATAGGGAGTCTGTTTCATAGCAGTGGTATCCTCTGTGAAATACATGTCTCCCTCCAAACCATTCTGCTGATGTTGTGGAACAGGTTGAGATCACTAGACTAAGTATTTCTGATACCTTTTGAAATGCTGATGTGTAGTGAATCCATCAGTATTGTGTCAGAGGATGCCTTGTATACCAGACACAGGTCACCTCTTAGCAGTCTGTAGGATACTAAGTATAGTGACAGGGCTTTGAGTCAGTCCATGTAGACATGTTGGTTAGGCCTTGTATCCTTATAGTAGGGTATCTCTGTGGGTGTTCCATTTGTTGCATGTGTTTGGACAGATACAGGCCAAAGGAGGCATTATATTCAATGTTTGGCCTAATGAGGGCTGACTATAGGGGGCAACAGCATCCCTAGATGTAGACAAAATCCCTTTGTTTTTAATCTATAGAATATAGAAAGACTTTCTTACAACAATACACCATGTTGGTCAAAAGTTAAATCACTGTCCAGTTCCAAAATCCCATACAACTGGGTCAACTCTTAGGGGTGTATTGTCAATGTGGTAGTTTCCTGTGGTGGATGACTTCCTAAAGGATACAATAATTCAAATTTTTGGCAATAAGTTTCAAATCATGATTGTGAAACCTGTTAATTTATTTAAGTCAAACCTTCCTGAAGGATGGCTAAGTCATTTGGGGATTCAGTGCTCCTAGCGTGTAGTCATCTGCAAACTTAGTCAGCCAGAGCTCTTTGGTATTGGCTTTTACTTCAGAAAAGTAGATACCAAACAGGAGAGGTCCCAGCACTGATCCCTGTGGTACTCCACTGGTGGCTGGTCTCTTTGAGGCAGTAACTTCCCTTATCTTGATTATCTGCATCATATATCTGAGCCAAATGTCAATCCAGCAGGTGACACAGGGGTTTATTCCCAGTTTATTTAGCTTTTCTATATGCCTGAGTGTGGAATTGTGTCAAAAGCTTTGACCAGGTAGAGGTATCCAGTGTGTACCATTTTGCCTTTATCCATTGCTTTAGTGACCTTTTCAAAAAAATCCACCAGGTTGAATAAGCATGACCTGCACTTGATGAAGCCAAACTGAGATGGGTTTAGTGTTTGGAGGTTCCTTATATACTGAATGATTAATTCCATAAGTCATTCCATGGCTTTGCAGATGAGGCTGGTCAGACGTATGGGTTTGTAACTGAGTCTAAGAAGGCCCTCCATTATGCAGGGGAATGACTGTTGCTGTTGCCCATTCACTTGGTACAAAACATGTATGGAGGCTGAGATCAAACATTATTAATCAAAATGAATTAATTAATTGAAATTATCCCTTCAACATTCCCCCTCCTGTCAACCATCTGGAACAGCACAGTGCATGGATATGTTGATCTTCTGATTATTAATTCATGCTTCCCATATCTACAGTACTCCTATGGAATACATGCACTCTTTTGCCCAGCTCAGATTGTTGAGGCTGTGTGCATTGAAGCACATACTGTGCCTTTCTCCAGGTGCCACTACCTTAAACTGGATGGCAAAAATGACATCAAGCACTCATACTTGTGCCTCCTCAGTGGAAACCTCCAGAGCTTGGACCAACCGGCTCACTTGAGGGTGCAGACAAGAATCCATCTCTTTGCATTATGGATCTAGACAACTGCCTTATCGAAGCATATTGTTAAATTTAATTGAAGTACTAGGCAGTAGGAGTAGTCTGGTGGTAGATATGCATCTATGAATGATGTGTAAAGCATAGCAACTTAACTACCTTTATAGTTTGTATTAATATAACAGCAATGGGAGTCCCTACTTAAATAGAAAACATTTTAATTGTTTCCTTTCACTGAAAGTGTCTTCCTCCTTACTGCCATATCAATGTCAACATCCCTTCCTTCTGCTCATAACTTGTCCATATAGTGACAACTTCATTGTGCTTTAAAGGATTCATGTTAATAAACTGACTTCCACATCACTGAATGTCAGACCATCAAATACACTACAGCAACCCCCCTGTTAATTTTTGTTCCAGCACTTCAAAGACACAATAAGAATAAGTATAAAACACACACACACACGCACACACAAATGTAATGAAGTATTGGAATGGTGAGCTACAGCACATTAAAGTACTGTTTATCATTATCAGAAGCATTTTTATTCCACATGGGGATGACTCAACTCCACAATCCCTTACCTAAATAGAGGGGACTCAAGTATGGTTGACTCTAGTTTTAGTTGTCACCTTTGTTGACACAATTTTGTCAATTAAGTAGATGGTCTATAGGTGTGTAAGATCTCACAATTCTCAGGGATGGAGAATATGCCCTTTTCCCGACATTGTGCAATCTTTGAATTAGTTTGATATACATATATATTTAGGGAATAAGAGGGTAACACTTTTTTTTGTTTAAATTTAGGTTTGCACATACCAAGGTTAGTACTTAATCCATGCATACTAAAGTGTCAACATTTCTGTTGTCGACTCTGTGTTCTGCATTAATAACATCAACATTTGTGTTTGCCGATCAGGTTAAGTAGACCCATTTTATATATTTATTATATGACACATCATCACTGATTCAGTAAATCATTAAACACTACATTGACCCCAAATAATGATGATGATGATGATCATCATCATCATCAACAATCTCCTTTTTCCCATTTTCTACATGGCGCTGGGGTGTCGTGTCAACTGTTGCCTTCTTTCGATTCAGCGCCACTTTCCTACCTTCTTTGACAGTCATACCTGACTGTCACAGGTCTTCTTTTACACAGTCCATCCATCTCTTGATGTTTGCCCTTGTTTCCTCTTGCCTTCTTCCTGCCTGTGCCAAATCTTTAACATCAGGTTGTCTTCTGCTTTTCTGCACATTTGCGCAAGCCACCATAACCTGTTCCCTTTCATCTTCTCTGCAATTGGAGCTACTTTGGCTTCTGCTCTGATTTCCTCATTTCTTTGTCTATGTGCATCCTACCACCTGTCACAGGTTGCTTCATCTCCATCATCACTAGCTTCCTCAACTGCTCTGCCTTTACTGCGCAGGTTTCTGTAACATACAGTAGTACTGGCCACACCAATGTTCTGCACATCTTACAACTTATCTTACTTTTTGGCTTCTCTGGCAATCTTCTGCCACACACTATCCCTGACATGCTGTGCCCATTGACTTCAGCCACTCTAATTCTAGCTTATAACTCTTCATTCAGACTTCCTTTCTCCTCCACCACCCCTCCCAGATAATTTAAGCTGTTAACGTGTTCCACTATTTCCCTTCTATCTCAATTTTCAGGTTCTTCTGATTGCCCCCATTTGCTGCCATTAATGGTCGTATCTGTACTCAGTTTCATTCCATGCACCTCCAGTTTTACATTCCATTCCTCTAACGTTTTCTGAAGTTTTTGCTCAGTGTCTGCCTTTAATGCCACATTATATGCATACAGCGACTTTGTTGATCTGTCCCCACCAACCTGTTTAGTGATGTAATTGATCACCAGTATGAACAGCAGAGGGCTCAGAGCTGAACCCTGATACACACCCACTCTCACTGGGTACCCTTGTATGGGAATGAGCACTGTTCATACTTGAGTCATTGTACAAAGCCTTCACTAATTCTGTGACTGATTTTAGGACTTCAAACCACTTAGGAACTTGTCCCATGCATTTTCCAAGTCTAGGAATGCCTAGTTGGACTCTTTCCTCATCTCTAGCCTCTTTTCAACTATCTACCTCACTGAAAAATACAGGTCAGTTGTGCTGCATCCAGAACTAAATCTGAACTGCTCAACTTTCATCTTATTTTCTACTCCTCTGTAGATTTATTTATCAATTACCCAATTATAAGTCTGTGTATTTCATCATACAGTCATCATATCAAACATTTTGTTTGGGGAGATTGTTTTTTCAAACTACTGGTTCATCATTGGGTGCCGGTGTTTGTTTTTCAGGATCACTAAACAGTGGGGAGAGGGATTTTGCCCTTTTGCCAATGTTTTCTTGTTTACGATCTCAGAGACGGTATAAGTAATGAGTAGCAGAATTATTAGTAGTGGATGTTGCTTGCTCCCCCCCTTTTTTTTGATTTATTAAGTTTTAACCATTGTGCTGGAAGAAGTGAGAGATGAAAAGAGGGTGACCAGTTGGAATAACAGTTAAGATCGTTACCTCCCACATACAAAGTAGAAGGTCCAGTCCTAACCTCTATCCAGTGCCTGAAAGGAGATTGCATGCTCTGCCTGGGTCTCCGTGGGGGTTCCTGTGAGTTTCCACCTCAAACTCACCCATGAATGGAGCTGTTGGCAGCAGCTCATACACTAGATGGTGGCCTATAGGGAAAGGAGGTGTATAGACCAACCATTTTGGGCATCAGCTGTGGTGTTCAAGATAGGTAAATACAGATCACAGGCTGAGTGCTGTGTCAGTGCTACTCAGTGGTGTAAAAACTGGCTCTAGGTGATTCGGTCATGTTGACTAATGTCACCAAAGGGAAGTGGGTATTTGCCTGTGATAAGTGAGGTAAAGACCCAGCCTATTCCAACCTACACCAGGGATCAATGATAATGGTGCAAGGGGTGTATGTTCTGTTATTGGCCGGTGTGTGCCCACCATAAAGCCCAGCAGCCCTGAGTCAATAAGCTCCTGGCTAGTTGGTGTCCAGATGCCAAGCTTCGGTTACCTGGGATAGCTCTGTTGAGTGAAAGCCGGATGTAAAACCAATCAACTTGACAAACAAGAACTAAGAATTGCTAAACTCAGTCTAGCTTCACTTACAGATTACAGCTTGGAAGAAGTGGATGACATGATAAGAAGAAGGCTGGACATTCAGCAGGTAAGAAGGACGTGGCAGCAAAGCCACTTCACTTGGGATCCAGAGTGCACTATACAGAAGGATGACAAACTAGAAATGGTGTGGGAATTGTGGTGAGGGAGAGGTGTCAGAAGACATTAAGGGATGTTATCAGAATTAGTGATAGACTAGGGGCAGTAAGACTCCAGTGTATGGATAAGGCACTATTCGTAATCTCAGCTTATGCCCCAAGGCAAGGTTGTGATAATGAGAGACAGAGTGCATTCAGACGCAGATGCAGAACTCTCTGGATCATGGAGGACAGCATGAAGTGGTGTTGATAATGGGTGACTTGAATCCACATAATGGCACAGACAGACAGAGCAGGATATGAGGACTGCTTTTGCCCAGATGGGTGGAGCAACATTAATAAAGAAGGAAAGGCCATTTTATATTTCTGTCTGGCAAATGGTTTGATGGTAGCCATCACATTGTTCAGTAAGAGAGACAGTCACGAGATCACACACAAGTGTGGCCAGCAAGCAACTCAGGTAGACTTCTTCCTGCTAAGGAAAGGGCTCTGGGGTAAAGTCAGCTATTGCAAAGTCATCCCCCTTGGAACAGTCAGCCCACAACATGAACCACTAGTTGCCCCAGTCAGCTAAAAACAGTGTTCAGAAAAGTCTCTATAGTCAACAGAGACTAGACTGAAGACCTGGAAGTTGTCTAGAGAGAAAGCACAATAGTTCAAGGAATTACTCAGGGCTCTAGCACCTCAGGAAGAAGATGAAATAGGTGGAATTGAAGAAGAATGGCAGCGCCTTTAAACAGTATATGCGAGAACTGCACAACAGGTACGTGGTTGAGCCAGATGTGGAAACAGGGTACATAAGGAAAGCTGGTAGTAGAATGCAGAAGTCCAGGAAGTCATCAAATGAAAGTAGTGCAAGAAAAAGAGGGAGATAAAAAATACAGATCAGGCAAAGAAGGAATACTGATTAGCAAAGAAAGGACTTGCAATAGCAAAGAATAAGGCATCACAGACACTCTACCAACTTCTAGAAAGTGAATTAGTAGATGGCAAAAAGAAACTCTGTGAGCTTGTAAGGCAAAAGACAGAAAGATAAAGAAGATATTCAGACACCCTTCATAAGGGGGGTCTATATCACCACATCAAAACGCGAATTCTCCGAATACGAAAACATTGACACGTAAAGAACAAAATACCAAAAATACGAATGGCCACTTCCGCAAATTTTTTCCCAGGGAAAAAATTGGTTGGCTGTTATCGGGAATTTTCCCTTTTCTCCACTGTAGAGTGATCTCAGAGTTGGTATATTTAGTTGGGGGGGATGTGGGGGGGGGCAAAGCCCTTCACTTGATTAGGGTTTGAGAGTTTGTTTTGGTGTTGGTAGGCTGAGCATATTTTTTTCCTGGGAAAAAATTTGCGGAAGTGGCCATCGGTACTTTTGTGTTTCGCTGTTTATGTGTCGAGCTTTTCGTATTCAGAGAATTTGCATTTCGATGTGGTGATATACACTCTCATATGGGATGCCAGTAACAACCTGCTCACCAGTCCACAGGAAATCAAAGGCAGAAGGAAGGAGTACTTCCAGCAGCTTCTGAATGAAGAAAACCCTCTGAACCTGTACTACCTCAGACACAGCCTACAGTGAAAGAAGAGGAGTAGCTCACCTACAAAGAAGTAAAAAAAAAAAAAAAAAACCACTAAGGAAGATAAAGCCAGGGAAAGCAGCAGGCTCAAATGAGGTCACAGCAAATATGATAAAGATGTTGAGTGAGATAAGGGAGTAATAGCTCCTGAAGAATTCGTAACAGTATGAAGAAAAAGTGTATAACAGATGACTGGAGAATAAGTATACTAGTGCCGGTGTACAAGAACAAATGGGACATCCACGGCCATGGGCAGTACAGAAGTATCAATCACCTGTCACATTGCATTAAAGATCCTGAGTAGGTAATTAAATTAATTAAATCAAAAGGTGCTTCAACAAAGTATTAGTTTAAGGGTGTGCACACTTATGCAACCAACTTATTATACGTTTTTTATTTTTTATATTTTTTCCCCTAACAGATTTGTTTGTTTTTTCAATTGAATTGCACAGGTTATAGGTCACATTAAAGGTGGGAAAAGTTTTGAAATGATTTATTGCAGTTTAATTTTTTTATATCACAAAAAACTAGCATTTTAACAGGGGTGTGTAAACTTTTTATATCTACTGTATGTATGTGTATATATATATATATATATATATATATATATATATATATATATATATATATATATATATATATATATATATACATATATATATATATATATATATATATATATATATATATATATATGTCTATTTTAAATGTTGAAGTTTCAAAACTTAAAATTTCTTATGGTTGAGACCATAAGATTGAAGTTTTGAAAGTTCGAACCATTTAAATGGAGATCGCCGTACAGCACGGAACAGTATATTTACCATTTTCCTCACTGCAGTGCGATCTCAGAGGTTTTATATTTAATTGGTAGGGGGTGAGTTAACCAAGACAGAGGATTGATCCACTAAGACCATTTTTAGGTTCAATATGGCAGAAATACAGCCAAGAAAACAGTAGACTTTAATCGATGTCAATGTGAGGCCAAGCATACAGATGAGTATAAGTCATGGTAATATGTAATACAAGAGAACGCAATCATAAGTAAACAAGATACAATTATTCAGTAAGAGGAGCACCTGCACATTGTCATAACATCAGACAGTACAATGTTACTATGAGAAAAATAATATAGAAAGAACAAAGTATTTACAGTATTTATAGTTATTGGGTACTGGATATGAAGAAGAGTAAGGCCTGAATCTAATCAAGAGGAGAAGAAGGGAAAGAAGAGACATAGTAAAGAGAAGGCAAACAAAAGAAGAAACGTGGTGGGAGATACAAGGTGTATGGGAGTTGCAGGTATCATCTCTAGCACAGCTTTACGAGATCTGGGCAGTACTATAGTATTTGGAAACATATTTACTAGTAAGATAGGGTGTTCTCATCAGATGAAGCATCATTTAGACACAGGATCTCGGTGGCCTACCAAACAGGCCCTTTATAGTGTTGCTAAGTGGGTTAATCCAGGAGTCCAATAGTTTATTTCTGTTTTATCATGCCTTATGAGAAAATATCAGCTGATAAATAAACGCACTGTTTTACTTTAGTATGCACGAGCAGAATACATTGCAGATATTCCACGTATGTAATCTGAAATAGTCTTAATTCTAGGAAACCAATTTGGAGGGAGGGTTGGGGGAGTCAACTGAGTGGTCCCACCAAAATGGTTATAATTGGGCTGGCGCTGGTATAAATGATTAGTTTTAACAAGAAACATACTACAACCTTTTAAATATTAGGTCACTTCTAACTGTGCTATCTTTTACCTAAGCTAAGGTACAACAATCTTTTAAACGAACATAATCAAATGAAATCTAAGTGTCTGAACCCTGAATGATTTTGTGTAAAAGTAATACAAAATTTGATTTAACAAATATAAGGAAGAGAAGGGTACAAATATAGCTACTTAACAAACTGCACTTAATAAACTGTAACTATTAAAACTAGTTTGATTAGAGTTTAAAGTAAAAATACATGTATTCCAAGAAGTCAGTTTATGAAAGGACAGTTGCAGAATTGCTCATTTAAAAGCAACTGGTATATCTATGAATTATTAGCTTAATTACTGTCTTTAGAAAAAACAGGCCGGTTTGTAAGATTAAGTTATAAGGTAATGTTTCCTGTCTCAGAGCTGGCTTCTCTCATCTTTGATGTTTTACTTTTAGTCTGGAGTTATACAGATGCATGCTGGTTGCCTAGGTAATTTATTAGAAGAAGGTAGTCAGTTTACTGCATCACAAGAAATAAAAATCAGTTTGTGAATGCATGCGTACTGCAATAGACTGGCATCCTTGTCATGACTGTTTCTCTGCCGGCGGCCCAGTCAGGGTCAGGATAGGCTCTATCACCCCTAATTTTGTAAACAGGATAGAGCAGGTATCAGAGAAAATGAATGAGTGAACTGAGTGATGTAAGTCATTCATTGTCTCCTCCGTGGTGGTTTTGTTTTAAGTCCATGTTTCAAACAGACCTTCTATTTGGGTTGGTATAGGAGCCATAACGGTATGACTTAGATGTCCTTCTTAAGTTTTTAAGAGTGGATGACATTTCTTTCTTCTTGGGGCTAAATTACTGGTAAAGCTGTCTATATCACCTCATATTAGACCTTTTTGTAAAATGGGGTGGAGTGATTTGCTCCTGATTGCTCAAAGTGATAGCATTTTGCCAATGTGGAACATCAGTTTTATGATCACAGACCTAGGTTTCAGAACAAACAGCTTAGGCTTGGATATCATCGATCTGTACACTCTCTCCAACACATAGCGAGTCTTGATACCTGCAGAGTGAAGTCTGGGTAAAAAACTGCTGAATTTGTTCTTTACTTGTCCATCAACTCCTTAGTTCAACCTGAAAGTGATTCTCATTCTCCATTTCTCAAGTTTTTTTTAAGTCTACTGATAAGGATTTAATTCTACTGCACTACAGAAGATTGCGGCATCATCACCATTCAAAGAATGCCTAACTTTATTCTGTTTTTCTCCTGGTGTTGTTTTCATCAAGCCTTTAAACCCTTCATGTAATTTGGAAGATAACTGTTGAGAATACATTTATTACAGCATATATGTATTGCTGCCTTAATTAACCTTTTTAGTTAATTTAATTGGTTGCACATTGTTGTTCTACTGATATCAGATCTTGCTGTTATTGTTATTATGGATACTTCAATTATTTTCTTGCTTTTATTTAAACATTTTGAAATGTCTAATTTAGAAAGGTTCATCTGTTGCTTCTTAACATCAAGCAACATGTTTCTGAACTTTGGGAAAACGTTTTCACTTCAGGGACCATTTATAACTCACAGTGCACTGTTTTGGTGAGTAGCTTTTTAAAAACCCTGATAGCCATCTTAGAGCTCTCAAGTTTTATTTTATTTTTTTTAAATAACCAGTTAATCGTTAAAGCAAGTATCACATTAAATAAAAAGAACAAACTCTACTGTGCTGTACTACTCTGCCCAAAGATTGATTTGTCTTAAAGTATTACAACAAAGTAAATTTTTCAAATATTAATCTGTACATCCATCCCCCTATTTAGTTTCCAACTTCTCCATATGCTCCTATAAGATATTTGCACTCTGATATTATGCACTTTGGAGTTAACTTAATACTCATCTTCTATGTGGCCAAGTAATGCACTCCTATCCTAGGTTACCCGACCTTGGAGGGACAATATTTCAAAGGGCGAGTGAGTTGAGGTGGGGTGGGGGATCCTTGTAAAACCTTACTATTAAAGATTTACTGGACAAATGATATTAGTATTTTCAAGATGCATGCAACATTTTGATGTTTTTTATGTTCATTATTTTTGACTTTTACTCTTTTGGAGTTGAGCATTTGTCCTTCTGTCATTTTATATTTGGGGTAGTGACCAAGATCTTACTTTATCAGCTTTTGTTCATAGTTTCATAGGTGTGTATTAGGCTAATGGCCCTGGAGCCTTTACAAGCCTAGCCCATAGAAGTGCCACCTGACGTTCTGTAAGTGACACTGGACACACACACACACACACACACACACACACACACACACACACACACACACACACACACACACACACACACACACACACACACACACACACAATCATTTGATTTAAAACACTTGATTTAAAATCCTGAAGGAAACTGAACAGTGAAACTTTGTGATGTGCTATATTGCTTATTAAGCATGAAATAAGGCCATTGATGTTCCATTAGTTAAATCTGCAGGAAAATACATGTTCTTACTAAAATACAAGGCAAAAATATGCAGTTGAATTGTTTGAAGTTTTGAAAGTAAAAGGTTTTGAATTTATTACATATTTACAATTTATTTTGTACCAGTCTATAAGATCTGAACATGTGTTGTGTTTTTAAACATATAATATACTTTATTATTTTAATAAGATCTTTATCCCATACTTTTTGAATACTGTCATGGATTCTTGAACATCCTTAATTTACGTCCTGAAACTATGGTTTAGCATATTAGTGAAAATGTACTGCAGGACACTGAAGCTTACAATACTACTTATCTACAGCTTTTCAACTGCTAATCTACTAAGTGACTGAAATTATCAAATGTTGATATACTGCATTACTGAAATTGTATAATCTTTGACATTTTTAGTCATTTAAGTAGAATGGATCTCCCGAACCCTTTCCTTTCCATATCAATTACAACAAAGACCATTAAAGCAAAATCTATTAAATATATATGGTTGTAAAGAGAATGAGAAATATATGGCATAAAAATGTATGGCAACATTAGTTGCATACCACCTTGATCACTAGGTATCAGACTGTCGCGTTTATATTACGCTGTCGAAAACTCAAACTGTCGGCAGCGTAATAATCGACATGAACACACACAAAAAGAAAATAAAACACCCAAACACAACACAAATTGCTCTATGCAGGGGGGCAAGCCCCCCTGCACCCCCCACCCCCCACCCCCCACTACTTAAATATACCAACTCCGAGATCGCACTACATTGCAGTAAACGTAAATCTCCCCTTTTATGAGATTTCCATTTACACGAGCGATGACTTTCGCTTTTGGCTTTTTTGGTGCAGACAATATCAGCTTCGTGAAGTAGACCCAGACCGTCAGACTTTAACACAGTAGCATTAGACTATTGACAATTTGTTTAAGGAACACTAAAGTAACAGTTGCACAAAGTTAAGAAGTTAGGGGCTGGGTTGACAGGAGAATTTTAAAAGGATGTAATGCTATGCAGAGAAAATGCATTCAATAAGTTAGGGTATTAGGTGGTAAAAGCTTTCTGAGTGTATTCAAGAATAACAGGAGAAGTATATAAGAAAGAAGAGTCTGGAGCAGGGCTTTAGATGACATTACCTATAGAAGAAGGAGAAAAAGACAATGTCAAGAAAGTTATACAATGCCTGTTTTGCCATCTTGAAATGTATGAGCTCTAAACAAAGCAGCTCAGCTTACAGACTTACGACTGAGGACCAGTTTCTTGAGTTCATATAAGTGGGAACACATGCATGAAATGACAATGGCAAACCTGTACAAATATGCGAAAGCTAAATTAGGCCTTTTACAGGTGACAGGCTCCACTCACCCCGACATTTGGGTACTTCCCTCCCCATAGCCCCATACATTTATATTTTCAGTATGAGGATGTCCCAACATTTTATTTGCTCTATTTTTTAACAAGTCCCACCGTGACCACCGAGGCATCCCTCTGGCACCCTGACAGTCTCATTTGTACCCTCTGGTGAGACTTCTTCAGTCTGTTCATTCACTAGGGTCAAGAGTCAAAAGTACTAGAGTGTTGTGTTGCCATCTACATAGTGGGGGGGAGTGGGGGTATTTTACTAAGGACCTATATTCTCTGCTCACATATCCATAGCATCTGAGGAGGGATCTAGAGTGGACACTTGCAAGGTAGACCCATACCTTTACATGAGAGACACTCAGTGGGCTCCACCTCCCTCATGATAGCACCTTCAGTGTGATCCTTGGTCTCCACTGGGGAATCTAACAGGGAAAGCTGACCCAGACATATACACAGTAGCCCCACTCCAGTGAGAGATACTGGTAAAGTCTCGTCATTCTTCTCCTCCCCTGGCACCTCAGGATGCCTCACACTCTAGCCGTGACCAGGTCACATGGGCCAAAGTCAGAGCTATATCTCCCTCTGCCAATACAACTGGCTAATGCCACTTTAATACTAAAAAAGAGTGATCATTCTTAGAACATGAAAAGAACTGTTTCTAGTTCTTCTCTAGCCACTGGCTTTAAAGTAGCATTAAACTTTAAAGTGAGAGCCTTTACAAATCACTGCAGCAGGCAGTGATTTACCGATTTACAAGAAAACACTACTCAAGCAAGAAATGGTCGCACCACTACCAAATGAGCAAAACTAGCTCTAGAAAGTCAAGTTAGAAAAGGGTACATATGGATTGGTTGATACTGCACGGTATAGGCAATGTGCCTTCCCTATAGGTAGGCATTAATGTCCTCTCCTCAGAAAATTAAAACCAAACAGTGATGACAATGAATAAAACCAAAAACCAAAAGTAAGCACAAGGAGCCTCAGAAAATTAGTTATAAAGTAACATATATTGTTGGTAGAACTGCTGGCTATGAATCGGACAAACTATACTAAAGATAGAATAAAGGTTCTTTCCAGTAACATACAAGTTTTTTTTCAGAATGTATGATATTGTGTAGCAGATTTTGAGTAAACAAAGCCCTATTTAGTAGTCTTTGACAGTGAAAGCTGCAGATGTGTCAAACCACACTCAAAGCTGTGATCACTAATGTATCATCTTAAGGGAATGTGTATTGGTGGTCAGAACTGCTTCCTAAGAAAGCATCCAATGCTGGTCAGTCTTGGACTTTGTCAAGGAACCTACAGTGGCAGTGGGGTAGTAACCACCTTCCAGACTGCTGGGGACACATCATTTTACATTTCTTCCCCATGAGGTTAGGCAATTTCAGTGTCATTATTCTTATCCAATTCTAAATACTGTCATCTTCAGGATAGTTCCAGTGGACATTATTCCAGCTTCTCCCTGCAAGATGAGATGGATGTTACATTATTCCCTGAACTGATTGATTATCTGACACTCTACACACATTATTGAAACCAGGTTATAAACATTATGGATGAAAAAATGCATTGAACTCCAGGACAACATAACGGTACATTGTTTTTAAAGTACTGCTGTAGCACACATATATGTTAGACAGTAATATGAAAATAATATTACAGTTTATGTCATGCTGTTTTGTATTGCTGGAAATCTGTGTATCTTATTACAAACTGATACCTCATCAACTGAGTTCCTAACATGTTGTCCACCTGGGAAAATTATTATACTCTGAAAATTTCAGAGTAATTTATAAACTGCTTCATTACAAATTAATACTTATTAAACTACTGTGTAAATGTCACTTTTAATGTTATGTATGAAACGACAAGTAAACGCCACACCCATATAACTTTTAAGTAAAATAGCACCACTCAACAGGCCACGAAGCACTCATCTGTCAGGCAGTTCCAAAGATAAATATTTAGTTCAAATTCATAAGTTAAATAACTGTGGTTGCCAAAGTAAGCTGTGTTATGATTCCTTTGATATGACACTGAGATAATTAAAATTCTGCCTTTACATCAGCAACTAGAACTTATATCATTCTGGGAAGAGGTGTTTAATCATCTACAAGATGGTGAGTTAGTTGTTAAAAACACAGGTTCTAGTCTCATTTAGCATAAGCACATTTGCTATATCAACGGTAGGATGTGGTACTGGTTGCTTCAAAGAAAGCTTTCCTTGTGAAGAAAATACACACCCATTCTCTAGTGCAGGACCTTTAACTAGTCAGCTTCACGTTTACACTATGCCTCATCTGGCTCCTATTTTTTTCTTATTTTCACCAGGCAGTTTCACTACAGTTTGTCTTTATCATCTTTCTCTCTCTGATTTCCACCTGAGGAAGAGAACATGCTGTTGCTGCATTTTGTGTTGCCTGCCTGCTATTCAGTACTGGTGAACAACCTGCCGTATTGGAACCACAAGCTCTTCTGTCTATGATTATTCCTGGTACAATGTACACAGTGGATTTCATTGCATTATGCTCTCATGGAATTTACTTGTGCTAAAACAATGTATGAACGTTTGTTTTTAGGTAGAAGGTTTCTGACTCCTTGTTCAAAGAGGATAACACAAACAAACTTAAGTTGCATCGATGCAAGAAAAAAAAATCACTGCGATGCAATATGCAGCTATTCTTTCACACCCCCCTCCATCTGTATTATTCCAATTTAATCTGCCAGTTTTTTTAACATTTATTAAACCATATACAATGCAAACAAAACATATCATGGATAATAGGCAGAGAAACATTAAAAATAGATTCAGGTAATGAAATATGCAAAAATATGCAAAACACAGTAAATTCATTATAAAAGAATACACAACATTTGGTAAATGCACAGCAGTAGGCATACATTTAGTAATTGCTGCATTTACCCTGTTAGTAAATTTATATTTTGACATTTTCGGGCACAAAGTTCAAAAAAAAGCTACCAGCTAGGTAAAGTATTATTTATTTTTTATTAGAATCTGTTTCCCCTAGTCTGCCATTTAAAACTGCATCTCTCTCCCATATTTTATATTTTATCAAGTATTTCATACTATGTAACCAGCTACTAAGAATTCTCTGTGTATCCAGAATGTGTCCCCTGTCCTTCCTGTAACTTATGAAAGACAGCTAGCCTATCCGCATTTTGCCTCTCTTCTGCTCTATTAATCATGTTTCACTTTTTTCCTTTGGAGTTTTTTATCAAATTTCTTTTTATTAAATATTTATTCACAAAATATGCAGAAGAATATAAACAAGACATATACATGTGGTACAGTTGATGTTATAGAATGCATAACACAGGCAAGTAATAATAGATATTGCACACTTTACTAGTTAACATTCAAATTAGGTAGATCTACAGTTTTGTATTACTACGAGGATATGCTTATATTGTGATTAGTCCAAGAACTTTTAACATATAGCAGTTTTCTTGTACATTATTTTACAATTGCGAGCAGTACTAGAGGTATAACATAAACCTATAGAGTGATAACAATTTACTCTACTATACCATATATACAAATATGTCACCTTAATTATTGTGGTTATTAATCTCAACTAAGTGATGTGTTTATTATCCTTATATAATTAGCATTTAACTTACTGTTTATGATAGAATATCAATTAATACTTTGCATTACCTCTGATAGTAGGTTTGGTTCTTCTGACTTACAGATCATGATCTTCAACAATGCTTACCATACACCTATTCACCTTAACAGATTCATCCCATCAAAGTCACCCTATTGCCCCTTTTGTCCTAATAAAGAGGCAGATATTCTCTACATCTTTTGGAGCTGCAAAATGGTTTATAAACTATGGTGCTCACTAAGATTCCTTTTACAGAAATCAGGTTATTCAAAATTCACATTGTCATGGGAGACAGCTATACTACATGTATTCAAATGCAATAATAATAATTTCTCTAAACACATTATAACAACACTATGCACCCTATTAAAAGCTTACATAGTGAAAAACTGGAAAGACAGATCAAGACTAACCTGGTCAGAATATAAAAGCATGGCGAAAAAACATATTGGCCAAGAAGCTTTATAGTAGGCGTTCATTCTTAACATAAGACTTCAAAAGATATATACAGCATTCTAAATGAGAATTCACAAGAACTCTCTTCTCAATCGTTTTTATTGAAAATTTAAAAAAAACAACAAAAAAAACAATATACGATAACAGAAATATTATAAAACAAATATACATTTCTAAAAGAACAGTAACAAACAACTAAAATAAATATGTATAATGGTGTCTACTATAAAACAAATATTTTTAAACAGAAAAAGAAATGTGATGAGTAGTTGTTAGTTATTAAAGTCTGTTTATCCAGCAGTTCTTCAAGCATATAGTATATCAAGAGGTGATTCTAGATGTTCGAATCTTGATCGTGAGAAATTCAAGATGACAGACTTCATTTGCCAAGTGTACAAATTCCTTCACAGTAGGAACAGTCTGATTCTTCTAGTTCTTGGTGATGTCTTTTCTTGCTAATGTTAAGATACTCCATAAAAGAGGATATTTTATTTTTACGACACAAGTGGGAATAGGTATATTAAATAAAATAGAGAGATTTGGTCATCATACATTTAACATTAAAAATAGACTGTAAGAGAAAATTCATATTATCCCAATATGTTTTAAGTTTTATACAACTGTAAAACATATACTGCCAGTCAGCTTTAAAATTTAGTTTACATCTCCAGTATCCTATGTCTTTGTTATACATTAATTCAGATTTATGTGGTGTGATCAAGGTTTTATGTAAGAACATCTAAGAGAATATCCTCCACCTTAGTGATGAAGTAAATTGTTCTGAAGATTAGAGTATTCATTTTTTTATCATTTTCACTTGGGGGTTATTGTTAACAAGTCTAAACTAATCCCAGCAGCATGCTCTGTGACATACTGTTGATTTCTTAAGTACTTTATACATTTTAAATAGAAGTCCCTTTCCAGTTATATTCTGGTGCATTAAAATAATGAGTAAATCAATGAATGTAGGGAAAGAATTTCTTTGTAGAATGTTTCATCGCAGTTTTTACCCCTGGTTATACAACAAGGCAAATTCCATTAAGTGGCCAAATGCTGCATGTTATGTAACTATGCTATACTTGAACCATATATTGCCTCCCTTCACCCTTCCTAGCATATCTCAAGAAATACAGTTGTCTGATAAGCTTATGGCATAAAAAAATTAAACAGGATATATTTTAGTAAAATAGAGTCAAATGTATAGGCAACCTGACATGGATGAAATTCCTAACTCAGACCTAAAATCAGTACTTTATAGTTTAAAATATATTTGCATTTGCAAGATACTTTTCTATTCATGGTTTCTAAATTTATCCTGTCCTTACTTGCTGGGTCTTTTTACACCACTCATCAGCTATCAGAAGCAGTTTGTTTTCAGTGCCCTGTTATGGATGGACAAATATTCCAGTGAATATCAGATCAACTGTTTTGTGTGTGTGTGTGTGTGTGTGTGTGTGCGTGCACGCACGTGCATAAGCACACATTTAAAAAAGGATTATGATACAAATTTTAGTTCAAGCAGGGCATACAGTGGTCTAAATTTGGAATGGGAAAGTTATACTTCCTTGAAGAAAAGGGCTATAAACTGTTTTAGTTATTTCTTTGAAAATAATTTACTCCTTGGTTAACTGGGTAAGTGAACTGGTCATCTTGGACTCTTTTTCTCATAACTTTGGGTGCATACAGTATATATTGACATTTTCTTGCATAGCCAAATACGCCAACATATTTGGGGAGATGGGTGGTAAACAGAATACCCAGAGAAAACCTTTGCAGGCATAGGCAAAACACAGAAAGTCTGCAGTAAGTCTGTGTATGTGCTTTTAGGATAAACAAGTCTATTGGTGGTATTCATAGTCACTACATGAATGAGTTAAGGCTGTCTCCAAATGAGTGTAAGCAAGCCGCAATTCTCAGAGTTCACTTACGCTAACAAGTGATGGCCACAAATAAGCCTAAGCAAATGAAGCCATAATGAGATGTAAATGACGAATAATGTAAAGCAGCATATGCTGGCAGCCACGGTGGTGCAGCGGTTAGCGTTGCCGCCTCACAGCAAGAGGTTCTCTGGTTCGATTCTCGGCTGGGGTGCCTTCTGTGCAGAGTTTGCATGTCCTCCCTGTGGTCGCATGGGTTTCCTCCCACATCCCAAAGACATGTTGTAGGTGGATTGGACACTCTAAATTGGTCCTAGGTGTGTGTGTGTGTGCCTTCTGTGGAAGGTTGGGTGCTGGGCTGGCAACTCGACACTGTAAAACCCCACTGCCAATCATGAGCGGACAGGTGATCCGCTGTAGCGACCCCTAACTGGGAAAAAGCCGAAAGAAGAAGAAGTAAAGCAGCATATGCTAATGATACATTCTCTCTCTGTTGATTCACAGTGAAATTTTCCTGCTTTTCTGCACCATTCACAGATATGCTGTATAAAGAGGATTCGTGCTAATCCTATCTACTTTACAATCTGCATCTTGCTAATCCTATCTACTTTACAATCTGCAAATATCCTGTCACTTACTGCTGATCTAGCTATTCTCCATTGTGTACTGCTTGGCTGCACCAAAGCTGCTTGTGCCCAGTGATACTTGTTGGCCAGGAAGGTAGAGATGTAAGTAGAGAATAACTCACTATAATTTTGAGAATCAGGAGACACTGGATAAGTTTAGAGTGAACAGGGATATTATAAAGTGAGTATCTACTATCCCCACAGGGGTACTAGAGGAATGCATGATCTTTCTATCTCTGTGGACACTAAGCTATATATAGCCCTCTCTATACTTGTCACAAGGACCTTCCAGAGACAGAGTGGGGACACATTAGGTATCTCACAGGCTTCTGTCTTGAGCATACTAATCAGTTTTTGGATGTACTCTGGGGACATGTGGATCAGCACAGCTATTCCCCAATGTCACCTCAGGACTGAGCCAGGATTATGGCTGCCATTTTTGGATGACAGGTATCCCCTGAGGTAACCAGTGCAGTAGATTGCACCAGTGTTGCAATTAGGGCCCCTTCTGCTCCACTGGATGACTGGTACTGCACTATCTAGGGCTACCATTCCATCTCTTGCTAGGTAGTGTGTGATGCATGGGGGTGCTTCACCAACGTATCTGACCAGCACCTTGGCAGTGCACATGATTCCCATATCTGGCACATTAGCTTACTCTACTGCCTCTTCTTGCATGGTAGAATGCCCAACAGTGTACAGAACAAGAAATCTGGACAAAGCCATAAGTAAAAGTGGGCTAAAGGCCCAAAAATAGTGACAATTTTTAAATATTGCTCTTATAAACTTAGAAAGTTGATAGAATGAAAAATTGCATTAGCATGAATGTCCTGAAGAGTATGAAGTCTGAAAGTGAAATGTCTGTCATTATTTTCTGCCTTCAGTCTTTAATGATTCACCACTGATTTGCCAGAAAACCACAATTTCATGAAAAATGGACCAAAAATCTGAACATTCTGCGAAACTCTGCACATTTGAGAGATATGCCCAATGGTCATCTTGTTGTTAAGTGAAAAATACATGCGTACACACACACATATATATATATATATATATATATATATATATTTTTTTTTTTTTGTATTATATTTAAGCAGTTATTCATGGTAAAATGCATTGCTGAATACTAAACCACTTTTTCTTTGTTTTGACTTTCCCCCTTCTCTCTCTCTTTTTATCTTTCAGGTGATGCTGAAGCCATGGCTCATGACACCAGTAAAAAATCTGACTGGAATTGCATAAGAGACGTACAACACAGCCCTGTCCCAGGCCTGTTTTGCCATTGAGAGGGTCTTTGGCCTTCTCAAGAGTCAATTTAGGTACCTGTATGAGTCTGGTGCCCTTTGGTATGACACAGCTACAGTATGCAGAACGTTTACTGCCTGTTGCAATCTGTATTACATTATCATTCATCGTGCTAGCTAAAGATATGCGAGAAGATACTAAACAAATAAAAGAGAATACAAAAACTGAGAAAATGGAAGCTATGTTACATGGTTATTGATAGCATCGCTAGTAAGATACAAGCAGTTAAAATGTTTTTAGTCTTATACACAGGTCAGGCATATTTTTATTAACCAGAGGAGAATGTGAATAGCTCTTCATAAAGAGCTGGAGGATTTTATCTTGGAGGGTAAGATGGCAAAAATCAAGTGGGCTAAGCTTATTCGTTTCATTAGAACAGGGCGGGTTGCGATTACTCGAGTTACGGGAGTATTTCAGACAGCAACACAGTTAAGGTTCACATACATAGCAAAAGTAGAAAATTATAATTCAAAGTGGAAAGAGATGATGACAAAACATGGGAATCTCAAGTAAGAGGGAAAGACTGAGATTTTGGATGCAGACCTTTAAGGAGAACAACAATAATCATACAGAATATTATATTCGGATCTACTTTCCATGACTGAAAACTCAAAATGCTGAAATTCGTTTTACTGCATTCCAAGTAAGTTCTTGGCATCTTCCTATTCTATTACCTTTCCTTCTCTAGTTCTTTGCTCCAATTACACCTTGGTTCCTTTGCAGTTTTCCCAATATATCCCTGCCCAGTCTTGTCTATTGTCTTCATCTCTAATTGCATTCATCCCTATCAGCAGAATCTCCTTTCTCCATTCCCGTGTTGGCTTAGTTCTCAGAAGACCTTCTACTCCTATGAATATAATGGATCTGCTTCACATGACTGAAAACTCAAAATACTGAAATTCAGTTTACTGAGACAACAATACCTAATTTAAAAAAAAAAAATACTGAAAACTCATTTGACTGAATTTTATTATACTGAAAGCTTACAATACTGAGTTTCAAAATACTGAATCTTAAGCCACAGACATGCATACTAACAACACTGATGACTAACTCTTTCCAATACTTAAAAACTACTTACTTACTCTCTTAAGAGAAACCAGATGATATAAAATCAAATGCCCATCCCCCAACTAAATATACTAACTCTCGGCTTGCACTACAGTGGGAAAAGGGTTCATGTGAACATACCAGCGACAGTGGTGGGCTCTTCAGCAGTTCTCAGAAGCCTCCAGCATGCTGCAGGAAAATATACAGATAACCTCAGAAATGTTCAAAATTTAATATGCTTAGAAAAAGCAAAATGGAGCCATTTGCATGACAGTTTACACAACAATGAAGTATAATCCCTGCTTAACATCGTCTGGCACACCTTATCTCCTCAAAGCACTTAATATTTCATAAAAGCTGATACTCACACACATAAGAATATTTATTTCTGCTCCTCCCCCCAACATTAATACTGCTGTTCTCCTGCGTGTGGCATGTATAAATGCAATTCAGGTGTAATATTCCAAGAAATGTAGCTAAGGTAATGCACAGCAGCAGTAGCAATTGTAAGTAATACAAAGAAAAATGATGATTGCTTACTGTTTTTATCCACCTTATAAGTGAATTACTTAAGAAAAACATGTATATGAGAAGGAATGTTTGGCTAAAACAAACTTACCAGTAATAGCAGTACTTGGTCTAATGCTCCTGCAGGTTAACTAGGTTTGGTTAAGGTTATTTCACATCCCAGAGGGAGGGTTTCAAAACCTGTTCATACTTCTTTGTTCTGGCTCTGGCACACTGAATGATGGCAGCACCTATGAAGGCACTAGGCTACACTCTGAGCTGGTCAGATAAGGAGACCCAAATTATGGTTTAGCTTCTTAGTGACTCCTATCTGGATAAGATCTAGCCATGACTGATGAAGAGTGAATAGAAAAACATTGATAACTGGCAGGATCTGGGTGAGCACCTGTCATTCCTGTCAGGGATCTCCTGCTCCAAACAGTAGAAACACCACAGGTATGACAGTGTATAGAGGTGTAGGCCTGACCACCTGGCTGACTGGGTTGACCAGACAGTGGTAAGAAAGCCATAGTTCTATAGTAATTATATTTTTTCTCATTTTTGGAATATTAAAGATGAAAATCAACTATAAGAATGTCACACAACTGAAGGTATTTGCTAGAAAAAATATGTGCAACTGAAACTGTGTATTTATAATATTATTATAATAATGCAAAAGAAAGCATAAACATATCTGTGCACAGAACTGTATCTGTATGCAAATATATGGAATAGTTATGTCATACCATAACTCTCATTATAAATGTTTTATATATATATATATATATATATGTATATATATATATATATATATATATATATATATATATATATATATATATTTATATGGATTCGTATCACTTCATTGAAAGCCCATTTCACTGACACCCATTTCACTGAGACCAAATCACCTATAGTTTATTTCACTGAAAGTTCATTTCACCTAAAACTCTTTTCACTGACAAGTAGTATTCTAAGGCAAGTCAAAGATATATGTCCTTTTCCACACTGTAGTGTGATCCTGGTGTTAGTATATATAGTTGGGGGCATAGCCCCACCACTTAATTTGGTTTTCTGTTGTCTGGTTTTGTTTTACATTATTTGGTAAAACCCAATAAGGTGGGGGGCTATGCCCCACCCCACCCCACCCCCAATGTGGTGGGCTGTGCCCCCCACCCCCCGACACTCTGGTGGTCCCCTGCCATAGACAAACTATACAACAGAAGGAAGAAACTGTTGCAGAAAAGAGGAAAATCCCAGGATGCAAAAAACTCCCTTACCAGCCTCAGTAAGAAGCTGAGATCCCACATAAAATCTTCCAAAGCAAGTTACGAAAATAAAATTGCTAAAGATTCCAGACAGTCACAAGGCATTCTATAGTTATATCAAGAATCAAAATGGCAATGCTCCTATCTGCTCTGAGCTACAACAGAATGGCATTAAATATACTGATCCCAAGGATATTGCCAATATCCTGGCAGATCGATTTAGTGCCAACTTCACCCCCCTCTCACCCCCTAAAGGGCCCATCTCAATACCAAAAGATTGACAGATTCCGGTAATCACGGCCACACAGGTAGAAACCACACTCACCAAAGCTAAGAATACAGCATCCATAGGATTAGACGACATCCCGGGCTGTGTACTACATGAACTACAAAATGGACTGGCACCTCAGCTAAGGGTCATGTTTAATCATAGCCTCACCTCAGGCTTCGTGCCCACTGAGTGGCACACAGCTACAGTTATCCCACTCCACAAAGGGGGATCCACCTTGGATCCCAGGAACTGCTGTCCCATCAATCTGACAAGCCTGATCTGCAAGGGCATGGAACTCATTATCATGGAAGTTATAAACAAAGACATCGGCAACCTTCAAACACTGGACCCCACCCAGTTTGGGTTCATGAAGGGCCGATCTTGTCTCCGAAACCTGATTGACTTCTTTGAATCAGTCTCCAGAGCTGTGGATGAGGGTAAGGAGGTCCACACAGCCTATCTGGACTGCGCCAAGGCCTTTGACACAAGCCCCCACTCTGGAATCATAGATAAACTTACTAGTCTGGGCATAAATCCCTACGTCACTCAATGGGTTGCCAACTAGCTTACTGACAGAACCCAGACTATAAAAGTAGCCAACTCCAAATCCAGCTCCAGACAAGTGACAAGTGGAGTACCTCAGGGTTCAGTCCTGGGACCGCTCTTGTTTAATATCTACTTCTCTGAAGTACAGGCCAACATTAAGGGACTCTGGCTAACAAAGTTCGCAGATGACTGCAAACTGGGAGCCATTATTGAATCCCCAAATGATGTGGATATTCTACAAAAGGGCCTTACAGAAACAGATGCTTGGTGCCAGAGCCATGGGCTCAAGCTTAATGACAAGAAATGTATAGTTATCCCCTTTGGGAAAAACCATGTACCCATGAATTACCACATAGGTGGCAGTACACTAAACACTGAAAGTGTGATGAGAGACTTAGGGACACAGGTGGACAGTGGTCCCAACTTCGATAACCACATCGCCACAACAGTCAGGAAATCCTTCTATGTGGCACACCTCATCACTAAGGGCTTTTCATCCGGAAAAAAGGACGTCATTGTCCCACTGTACTCATCCCTCATTAGACCCATTATAGAGTACAACGCCCCATTTGGTATATACCTCACAAGACATCTGTAACAGCTGGAGAGGCCACAGAAATACCTCACTAAAAGAATCACAGGCCTAAAGCAGATGCCCTATGCTGACCGTCTAAAAAAACTCCAGCTATACTCTGTGGCATATCGTCTAGTGACAGAGGTGATCTCTGCTTAACATAGAAGGCCATGTCAAACCCTGAGCTGTTGGACATGCTCTACTTAAAGAAATCACAATCCCTCAGATCCACATGCTCCAGGTATTTAAACCTTGTCATCATAATGTACAAAACATGTTGGAGGAATAGGTTCCCTACCCAGAGACTCCCCATACTCTGGAATAGACTGCCCATACATGTCAAGCAGAGCGCCTCCTTGGCCCTCTTCGAAAGGAACCTTGACAATTGGAATGGGAGATAGGAAATTCACCTCGGGGATCACGTCAGTCACCCTGCTAGACAAGGGTCCAGGGAAGTAAATATCGTGGGAAGAAATATCCAGGGAATTGTTATGGCTAGGCTTGTATAGGCCCTAGGGCTGATAGCCTAGTACCAACCTATGAACCTATATACTAACACCAGGATTGCACTACAGTGGGGAGAAGGACATATACCTTTGACTTGCCTTAGAGTACTACTTGTCAGTGAAATGAGTTTTAGGTGAAATGAAATTTAGGTGATTTGGTCTCAGTGAAATGTGTGTCAGTGAAATGGTCTTTCAGTGAAATGATACGAATCCATATATATATATATATATATATATATATATATATATATATATATATATACATATTTATTTAAGTAAAATAATAATAAGCATATATATGTGTGCAAATCTATGTATGTAATTATATGGAAACCAAAAAAAAAACATTCTCACACAATTTCATTTAGTACTGCATCAACCTTAGGTAGTAGTTAAAGTGTATGCAGACAATTTTTATAAAGAACTGATTTTGTTTGTATAGGCCAGAAAAATATTTATTAGTATAGTAATTGCATAAGACAGTCACTTCTTCCACAATATTAACTGCACATGCAAGATAGCTAAACTCAGGCACCACACCCTAGTCAGAGCAGAGGTTTGGGAGTGGGTTTAGCACATACATCAGTGAGAAATAACCAGTTGTATTAATTCTGCATGCATTTCTAAACCCTTATACATGTATATGCTTAGACAGGCAACTATCAAAACATTTTGCACAATGAAAACAGAAAACATCCCTGAAATGCTACAGTTTTCTGGGTGCCTACACCTTCTGCTTGAACACAACTCACAGACTGTTACATGCAAAGCATAAAACTTTAAAACACCTTTCCACTAAACAGATACATTCTTCACACCTCTAAAACTGCAATGATTTATTTTCAAGTTGCAATAAAGAGAAAATTAGCACAGTGACAATTTAGACAGTAATACATATTTAAGCAAATGCATAGTAAGCAAGTACAGCAGTGATTAAAATGCCTTGCTTATTAGCACTAGTGATATCAGTAATATAATATTAAGGAAAAAAAGATGAAGTACAGGTAAACGACAATTGTCTTATATCTTCTCTTTCTACAACAGGCGTCAGCAGGGTTGGAGCATAGCTAGGCTGGTAGATGCCGCTGGTACGCATGAATAAAGTAGTGAACTGTATTGTGTGTTTAACTGTTTTCATTAATACATATAAAGAAAGAATTTATAAAAGAAGGTAATTGAAGCACTACAGCACATTCAGTACATTACTTTAATCAAATATAATGGATATGTCAGTATATAAGTGCAGTATTCTCTTTAACTGATTTATACGATGTTAAGTATTGATAAGGGATGTTTTCAGTACAAATTGCAAACAAATGCATATCGGGCACAAATATGACAATTTTTGTTAGTACATAGACTGCAAAACGTAAACCCCACCAAAACTCGATACCAATACATTCTTTTTTTCCAAGTGCACATAAGCACTTCCCAAATCAGTAGTCACATGTTTACATAAGCACTTCCTGTGCAGTCTGTCTCACTTTAATTAAAACTTATAAAAATAAAAACGTTTTAAAGTAAGACAATGAATGCTGTGTAACGTGATATGTGAATTTATAGTGCATGTTTTCTCTTTTGCCTTCCCCATTTTTTCTCTTTTTCTTGTTTTAATCACACATTCCTTTGACATTCTTTATTTACTTCTCTCCTATTTATGTTAATTTTTTTTTAACAGATCCAATTTCCTCTGAAGCAGCCCGGGCATGTACCTCCCAGGTTAGGGAGCATTCACCCTCTGCCATCTAGGGATGCCCTTGCAAGATCTGGTTAGTGGCAATGGTCTGGCAGGTACCCTGAAACTTGACAGTCTGACAAGAGTCACTCAATAAAGGCTTCAGGACTTGGCTGAGGATGTACTGGAGCAGGTCATGGACAAATGGAATCAGCCAGCTGAGGCCACTCTTCAGTGGGATCAAGACATGCTGTCCCAAATGATGCCAACCACCATGTCAACACTAGCCCCTAAACCTTCAACACTGGGGTCCTCCACTACAACACCATCTGGCAATAGAAAGGTTTGAGGCTCTGTGGACTGAAGACTCTTGCTGGTGCCTCTCCTTCTCACCCAGTCTTCTCTTATCCTGTCACCTACAGCATCATACATATTTCCCATCCACACTACCCTCTTATCTAAAAGATCCTGATAAAATAAGGGGGTGGGTCTATCCCTCGCCAAAAAAATACTGCCTATCCTCTCCCACCTCCTCCAGTACAAACCTCTTGATGTAATCCTGCTTTGTCTCCTCCTTTATTTTGTCTCCCCTTTTTCACTCTTTCCTATCTCCCCTTATCTATTCTTTAAAGTACACAATTTAGTGTCTGCATAAAGATGCCTTTACATAAAACATTTTATACCTCTATTTTTTTAAAACATTAATTATTAAAGCTGCACAGTACACTGTTTGCCTTAAGTCTATCTGATACATAAAAAGTAATACAAAGCCTATGGTTTTCACATAGCAATTTTGCCGTTAAGTAAACATATTTTTCAAAACATGTTCGCTTTTCTACTTTCAATGTGAATAACCTGCACTTAGCTTATTTGCATATACTCACAGTGACACGCTTCATGAATAACCACTATATCTGTGAAGTCCCTTACTATGAAAACTGCCCTGTAATTATACTAATGACTAAATATCAGGATATAATAAATCCATGTATTGGGTTTCAGGATATATATATTTTTTGCATGTCCATCCTGTATAGCTTTGCACATTACGAACACATTTATCTACATGTGCATCATAAGCTTCCCAACCAATAAGAAATGCCACAAGGAACCTTACTTCAGTTCCAAATAAGGTAAAAAAAAAATACTGCACACATCAGAAATAAACAAATGCCCAAAAATAGTAGCTGGCACATAGATCAAACACCTAGAAAATGAATCTGATCTTAAACATAAAAAAACGACTAGAACTAATATAAATATAGAATAAAATAAAAACAGAATCACAAGATTCCAGTCAGAAAAAAAACACTACTGATAAAACTGACCCTTTCCCTATATAACTAAATAAATTTAGGGTCAATACAGACTATAGGCAGTAAATGAGTCTATTATCTAAGTAGACCAACATGGTAACTAACTCACAAACTGAAGATTCCAAACAGTACAAGGAGCTGCATAGTAATTCTGTATGGTATTACTATTTATTCCCACAGGTCAGTTGCTTGTAAATAAAATAACAGAGTGAACACATTCACTGCAAACATTTTATTTAATCCACTGAAAATAAAAATCCATAGAGAATGGGCTTCAATATTTATTTAGTATTAGGAGAACAGTACATGTTATTTTATTTAGGAAGTCATTTGGCTGGACCCAAAGGACCATCTCCAGATATGCCCCTAGCTCTTACAAGAGCACAGTACGCATTACACATAGTGCAAGGCATGAGCCAATGTACGTCGAGAGCCATTATGTTGAGATCAGACTGCATATATCATAGTGGATGCAGACACATATATGAGTAAAAAGACCTCTGCAAAGCCTGTAAAAGACCAAAATAAAGAATTACTTGGCAGGCAAAGACAAGAGTGGGAGCATGTATGTTATGTTCAGTGGGCACAATACCTTTCATATCTATTTTTTGTTTTGTAGACTTCTGGGGGGGGGTCTTGCAAACCTACACTGTTATTTAATGTGTGAGCAGAGAAAAATTTAAAGAGACTCCTTTTAGAAATGTAGTCAACTCTAAATTGCTTCACAGCACTGGCAGCCAGCTTTAAATACTTTGTATTATCTCTTCTGTTCTGTGCACTGTGTACTCCTGGTTCTACCTGTAATAAGTGGTCAACTAAAATACTTAATCATCATCCCAAGACTCCATCCGAGAACATGGGGGTTAGAGACATTTTATAAGCTTTGTGTTTTCCTGCAGTGGAAGGCAAATGAGAGAAATGTGGAACATTCATGGCTGATCACTGCAAACAAACCGACAAAGTAAATATTAGCTGTATTGTTGGAGGTACTGAAGATCATGCCTTTGTCTCTACAGCACACTATTTTTTAAAACTGCTACTGAAAGTATTTTTATTCATTTCATTTTCTGTTTTTATATTTCTGATCTGATGTTTAATGTGCAGTGTGCTGCCTCTGTATGAAATTGTCTTCTAATTATCTTCGTTTTTTTTTATTATTATTAACAAAAAAAATTTAAATTTTTAGCATGACATTCCTCCTTCTGCATTTCAGTATTGAACCCAAGTGATTTCTCTTCAATTTTCTGTACCAGTGTCACTTTGGTGGTAAATTTACTGTTAAGATTATTTCCCAAAGCAGAAATAACATATTTTAACATTATTCAGTACATATGACAAAGCAGTTAACATTTTGAAACTAGTTGTTGCAGGTTGTAATGACAAAAATGTAAAACACAGATACACACAAAAACCCATAGGATGGGATTCATAATGTAACACTGAGGTGGGCTGTATTACTGGGTGACCTTCGTGGTTCTGTTGTGATGCATTGAGAAGTGCTGAAACTGCTTTATCCCACTTGAGTAGTGCAAGTTGCATGCTGCTCATGAAAGCATGGACTATTGTAAAATAGGATCTGTAAAGGTAGCATGCCAGATAGCTCAGGTGTCATTATACTTAGTAACACATAGTCACAGCTACTATTTGGAACCCAGCCACTGGGGATGCACAAGCCAGTGCATTTCTTTGTGCCGGTCCCAAGCCCGGATAAATGGGGAGGGTTGCGTCAGGAAGGGCATCCTGCGTAAAACCTCTGCCAAATTACTGATGCGGAGAACATTTCATATTTCCATACTGAATCAGTCAAGGCCCGGGTTAACAATGACCGTCACCAGTACTGTTAGCCAACAGGGTACTGGCGGAAATTGGGCTACTGTTGGCCGAAGGAGGAGAGGAGGGGGAAGGCATGCCTGAAGGCAGGAAGAGAGGAGGAAGGTTAGGAGTGTAGTACTGAGGGTAGGAACTTTGAATGTTGGCAGTATGACTGGTATAGGGAGAGAACTTGCTGATATGATGGAGAGAAGGAAGGTTGATATATTGTGCGTGCAAGAGACCAGATGGAAGGGAAGAAAGGCCAGGTGTATGGGAGATGGGTTCAAATTGTTCTATCATGGTGTGGATGGCAGAAGAAATGGAGTAGGTGTTATCCTAATGGAACAGTATGCCAAGAGTGTGTTGGAGGTGAAGAGAGTGTCTGACAGAGTGATGTTTATGAAGCTTGAAATTGATGGTGAAATGATGAATGTTGTTAGTGCATATGCTCCACAAGTTGGGTGTGCGACGGATGAGAAAGAAAAATTTTGTAGTGAGTTGGATGAAATGGTGGTGAGTGTACCCAAGGGTGAGAGTCTAGTGATTGGAGTGAACTTCAATGGGCATGTTGGTGAAGTGAACAGAGGGGATGAGGAAGTGATGGGTAGGTATGGTGTTAAGGAGAAGAATGCAGAAGGTCAGATGATTGTGGATTTTGCGAAAAGGATGGACATGGCTGTGGTGAATACGTATATTAAGAAGACAGAGGAGCATAAGGAGACGTACAAGAGTGGAGGAAGATGCACACAGGTGGATTATATCCTATGTAGGAGGGCCAGACTGAAGGAGATTGGAGACTGTAAAGTGGTGACTGGGGAAAGTGTAGTTAAGCAGCATAGAATGGTGGTCTGTAGGATGACGTTGGTGATCAAGAAGAGGAGGAGAAGTGTGAAAGCAGTGCCAAGGATTAAATGGTGGAAGTTAAAAAAGGGTGATTGTGAGGTGGAGTTCAGGGAAGAGTTAAGACAGGCACTGGAAGGGAATGCAGAGTTACCGAATAGCTGGGTAAATACAGCAGAGCTAGTAAGGGAGACCGCTAGGAAGGTGCTTGGTGTGACATCTGGACAGAGGAAGGAGGACAAGGAGACATGTTGGTGGAATGAGGAAGTGCAGGAGAGTATACAGAGGAAGATGCTGGTGAAGAAGAAGTGGGATTGTCAAACAGGGTAAATACAGCAGAGCTAGTAAGGGAGACCGCTAGGAAGGTGCTTGGTGTGACATCTGGACAGAGGAAGGAGGACAAGGAGACATGGTGGTGGAATGAGGAAGTGCAGGAGAGTATACAGAGGAAGATGCTGGTGAAGAAGAAGTGGGATTGTCAAACAGATGAAGAAAGTAGACATGAGTATAAGGAGATGAGGCGCATGGCAAAGAGAGAGGTGGCGCAGGCTAAGGATAAGGCATATGGATAGTTGTATGAGAGATTGGACACTAAAGAGGGAGAAAAGGACCTGTACTGATTGGCTAGACAGAGGGACAGAGCTGGGAAAGATGTGCAGCAGGTAAGGGTGATAAAGGACAGTGAGGGGAAATGTACTCACAAGTGAGGAGAGTGTGTTGAGTAGATGGAAATAGTACTTTGAGGGGCTGATGAATGAAGATAATGAGAGGGAGAGAAGGTTGGATGATGTGGGGATAGTGAATCAGGAAGTGAAACAGATTAGCAAGGAGGAAGTAAGGACAGCTATGAAGAGGATGAAAAAAGGCTGTTGGCCCAGATGACATACCAGTGGAAGCATGGAGGTGCTTAGGAGAAATGGCAGTGGAATTTTTAACCAGATTGTTTAATGAAATTTTGGAAAGTCAGAGGATGCCTGAGGAGTGGAAAAAAGGGTTTTGGTACCTATCTTTAAGAATAAGGGTGATGTGCAGAGCTGCAGTAACTACAGAGGGATAAAATTGATCAGTCACAGCTTGAAGTTATGGGAAAGAGTAGTGGAAGCTAGGTTAAGAAGGGAGGTGATGGTTAGTGATCGGCAGTATGGTTTTATGCCAGGAAAGAGCACTACAGATGCAATATTTGCTCTGAGAGTGTTGTTGGAGAAATACAGAGAAGGTTAGAAGGAGTTGCATTGTGTCTTTGTGGACTTAGACAAAGCATATGACAGGGTGCCTAGAGAGGAGTTGTGGTGTTGTATGAGGAAGTCGGGAGTGGCAGAGATACATGTAAGAGTGGTACAGGATATGTACAAGGGTAGTGTGACATTGGTGAGGACTGCAGTGGGAGTGACAGATACATTTAAGATGGAGGTGGGATTACATCAAGGATCAGCTCTGAGCCCTTTCTTATTTGCAGTGTTGATGGACAGGTTGACAGATGAGATCAGACAGGTGGCCCCGTGGACTATGATGTTTGCAGATGACATTGTGATATGTAGTGAGAGTAGGGACCAGGTTGAGGAGACCTGGAGAGGTGGAGATATGCTTTAGAGAGGAGAGGAATGAAGGTCAGCAGGGATAAAACAGAATATATGTGTGTAAATGAGAGGGAGGGTAGAGGAATGTTGAGGATGCATGGAGTAGAGTTGGTAAAGGTGGATGAGTTTAAGTACTTGGGATCAACAGTTCAGAGTAATGGTGAGTGTGGAAGAGAGGTGAAGAAGAGTACAGGTAGGGTGGAAAGGGTGGAATGGGTGGAGAAGAGTGTCAGGAGTGATTTGTGACAGACAGGTACCAGTAAGAGTGAAAGGGAAGGTCTACAAGAGGGTAGTGAGACCAGCTATGTTATATGGGTTGGAGTCGGTGGCATTGACGAAAAGGCAGGAGTCAGAGTTGGATGTGGCAGAGTTAAAGATGTTAAGATTTGCACTGGGTGTGACTAGGATGGACAGGATTAGGAATCAGTATATTAGAGGGTCAGCTCAGGTTGGACAGTTTGGAGACAAAGCAAGAGAGGCGAGATTGCGTTGGTTTGGACATGTGCTGAGGAGGGATGCTGGGTATATTGGGAAAAGGATGCTAAGTATGAAGCTGCCAGGTAACAGGAAAAGAGGAAGGCCTAAGATAAGGTTTATGGACGTGGTGAGAGAGGACATGCAGGAGGTTGGTGTGAAAGACCATGATGCAGAGGACAGGAAGAAATGGAAACAGATGATCCGCTGTGACGACCCCTAATGGGAACAGCCGAAAGAAGATGATAATGATTATGAGTCACAGCTACTACTTGGCCACAGCAGGTTTATGGCAGAGTGCCTGGTAAAGCAGATCTCATGGTCTACTGTAGAGCAGAGCTGCTTATACCATTTAAAAAGCATACTGTCACACCATTTGATGTGTTGTTTTTCAGTACACAGAAATTCACGTAAAGAAGGTTGTTTAATACTAGGGAAGGTTCCCTCATATGGCATTGGTATAGTTTGTAAAATGGAGAGGAAACATGGTGTGAGGGATAGGGGGATGACAGCAAGATGACGAAACACTGACGACATTATAAGGTCAGAGGTGGAAAGCAGAATCATATTTTTTAGGTATATAAGAGGCCCATTTTTTCATATAATGAGTGAAAAAATAAGTAGCACTGGATAACTGTACACAGTAAGAAAAGGGTAATATAAAGCAGAGCATATGACAGGGTGCAAGTTGTAATGAGGCTGCCTTTATTAACCAGAGAGCAACCTACACAGAGCGATTACCAGCTGATGCTGCAAGTGGCTTATAGAATGGACTTGAGTACCCAGTGATTGGCTGTGGTTGGGAAATGGTGGTCAACTGAATCTGAAACTGACTCTGGGGGTCTTTCTGTATGGCTGAACCAGTCATCCACACATCTCTCCACTACATGCACTACCAACTGCTGCTGAGCCAGCACAAGTGATGGGCAGTCCAGTCTCCACCACCAGACCAAATGTAGGCTGCAATGTTGGCTAGCTGTAAGTGGAGATGCAGGGACTACAGCTCTCCCTTCAGTTGGAATTACATAATGGTGACAATGGAAATGCTGGCATAAGTGTGCCATACTATAAGATTTAATTAGCGTACTGTACAGTGTAAACATTATGTCAGCAATACAAATCTTGCCTTGCCATCAAACTTCGCTGCCTCCTGCGGCAGCCTACCCTGTTCAGTTGTTGCGCTTCATGTGGTGTGAAATAAAGTCGCACATCAGTGCCAGTGATGTGAATCACTGGAACTGCTACTGTGTATTTCTGTGCTATGACTGTAACAAATTTGGTGATTCAGTGTTACCAGCATATGCAATATCTATGCATTTATATCTATCTATCTATCTATCTATCTATCTATCTATCTATCTATCTATCTATCTATCTATCTATCTAAGTCCATCTGTATGTCTATGTGTCTATCTGTCTGTCTGTGTCTATCTGTCTGTCTATCTGTCTGTCTGTCTATTTGTCTATCTGTCTGTCTATCTGTCTGTCTGTCTGTCTGTCTATCTGTTTATACTTCATGTCAGTCTCAAACATTTCATACTTCCTATCCATTTTTTTCCAAAACCCATAACTCCTTAACATAACTATCAACTGTCGATGATCTACATTATCAAATGTTTTTTAACATGACTCACTACAACCTTCTTCTTTCTCACATGATCCTAACTTATCCACCATCTCTCTAAAAAAATCTGTCACATATTTCCTCTTACAAAACCCACATCCCCTCTTCCACTACATGCCTTATTACCCCAAACCACTTTTGTGTATTTTTCATTAAAATTATATAATCCATATTTATTAACAATGTAGGCCTGCACTTAATGAGTTCCAGTGTATATGCAGCTTTCAAATAAACCTAACACAGCCTGAACCAACTCTTTGCATTTATCCCTTCATTTAAGCACTTACCTAATATTTCTATAAATGTTATTATTCCCCAGATTCAGCTCAGCTTCTTTCACCATTTACTTTTAACACATCTTACCACAGTGAACTGTTTTCTTTTAACAAAGATGATACAGTTTTATTTTGTTTCTCTGTTATCATCCTCTCAAGTATATAACTAATTCTGTTTGTAGGTTTTCTAATTCCCATAAACCTTGATGCCCCCGTGTACCTCTCACAAGTTTCTGTTAAAAAAAAACTCATCTACAATATGTTATATATCCACTCTTTCCTTTACAACTTTACCATCCTTATTTCTGAGTTATGCCATCCTAGCCTCTCTTTGTCACAGTATTTCCTAATAAAGATTAAAAGTACATTTGTGAAAGTGAACTTAGCATGACATTAGATGATTGTGTTAGATCACAGCTGATGTAGTCTAAGCTACTAACACTTTCTTCCCCACCAACCAGCCAGCTTTTCAAAGGTCAAGGGCACACTCCACTCTAACTGTGAAGAGGTTGTGCAGAGCTTCATATAAAAATCTTCAGAGCTTTCTAGCAGCATGATGGAAATACCCTGAAAGGGAATGTATATCTATCTGTCTATCTATATATGTGTATGAATTTATATATATATATATATATATGTGTGTGTGTGTGTGTGTGTGTGCACACATATATCTATCTATATATATGTGTAAATATATATATATATATATATATATATATATTTGTGTGTGTGTGTGTGTATGTGTGTGTGTGTGTGTGTATGTGTGTGTGTGTGTGTGTGTGTATATATATATATATATATATATATATATATAGACGTGTGTGTAAATATCTATACATATATACATATCTATTTATATACACACACCCTGTCAAAAGAAATAACAACAGAAGAAGAATGGCTGGAAGGAGGCTAAGACTACTGCAACAGCGATCTATTAAAGCATCTACTGTCATAGGCTCATAGGTAGATACAAGGCTAATGACCACTGGGGCCTTTATAAGCTTAGCCAAGCATCCCTAATCTCTGACAAGTTTTACTATCCTTGGTATTATAAGCAGATGCTTGGGAGGTAAAACATTTACAAGCACAGGCATGGGAGAAGAACCATTTACAGGCTGCCTATGTCCATAAGAGACATAGATGCCAGAAAAGGAATGCATTTCCAGTTCCCCATCCAGTTGTCCAACTTACACTTGTATTTGGTTAGGGAGGAACTCTGCTTCACATGTATGGGAAGCCTGTTCCCGAGAAGAATTCTCTGGATTACATACCTGTCTCTCCATCAGGTCCAATTTATATGACTTTGGGCTCCTAAAAACAGAGGTGACTAACTTTATGGCACCCATGCCAATGGAAAATAGCTGCATGACTGCCAAATCATACACCAATGTACTGTACGAACATGTACATAAATGCATGGAATTAGCCATACCCAACAGAACCAAGACACACTCCTCCAAAAACTGAAGCCAATATGGTGGTCCTCTGCCATTAATAAACTCTACAACAGAAGAAAGAAACTGTTGCAGAAAAAGGTGAAGTCCCAAGAGTGGAAAAACTCCCTTATTAACCTCAACAAAAAGTTGAGATCCCTCAACAAATCCTCTAAAGCCAGTTTTGAAGGCAGAATTGCAGCAGACACTAAAAACAATCACAAAGCCTTCTATAGTTATATCGAGAACCTCCACAGCAATACTCAGATTTGCTCTGAGTTACTGCACAATGGTACCTCCTATACTGAGCCAACAGATATTGCCAACATACTGGCCAACAGATTCAGTGCCAACTTTACCCCTCTCTCTCCCCCCTAAAGGACCAATCACAATACCGGAAGAATGCCAGCCACCCAGCATTACTGCAGCACAGGTTAAAGCTGCATTGTCCAAGGCCAAGAATACAACTTCCATGGGACCTGATAGTATCCCTGGCTGTATTCTACATGAGCTACAAAGGGAACTGGCACCACACCTGTGTGCCCTGTTCAGTTACAGCCTCACCTCAGGCTTTGTCCCTACTGAATGGCGCAGTGCTACAGTCATCGCTCTCCATAAAGGGGGAGCAACTACAGACCCAGTGAATTATCACCCCATTAGCCTGACAAGTCTGATATGTAAGGCTGTGCAGCTCATGGACCTAATTAACAAAGATAGGAAATCTCCAAACTCTAGACCCCACGCAATTTGGCTTTGTGAAAGGGAAATCATGCCTGCTCAACCTGGTTGACTTCGTTGAGTCAGTCACCAGGGCTGTGGATGAAGGTAAGGCAGTGCATACAGCCTATACAGCCTAATTTGATCTGGCCAAGGCCTTTGATACCATTTCTCACTCAGGAATTATTGAGAAACTCACCAAACTAGGCATCAACCCCTATATCACTAGGTGGGTTGCAAACTGGCTCACAGATAGAACACATAGTGTGAAAGTAGTAGACTCCAAGTCACTGCCCATCAGTCATGAGTGGAGTCCCACAGGGATCAGTCCTGGGTCATCTCCTGTTCGGCATCTACTTCTAAGAAGTCCAGGCCAACACAAAGGGACTCTGGCTGACCAAGTTCGTAGACAACTGCAAGCTGAGTGCCATTATTAACTGGTGTCAAAACCATGGTCTTAAGCTTAATGCCAAAAAAATGTGTCGTCATCCCCTTTGGTAGAAACTCAGTTCCCATGAATTACAACATCGATGCTAGTCCACTGAACACAGAAGGCGTTATAAGAGATCTGGGAACACAGGTTGACAGCAGTCTCTCTTTTGACCACCACATTGCCACTGTGGTCAGAAAGTCCTTCTATGTGGCACACCTCATTACTAAGGGTTTTGCATCCAGGAAGAAAGAGGTCATTGTCTCCCTCTACTCTTCCTTCATTAGGCCAATCACTGAGTACAATGCCCCATTTGGCATGTGCCTCACTAGACACCTGAAACAACTGCAGAGGCCACAAAGTACCTCACTAAGAGGATCCTAAGCCTTAAATACTTGCCCTATATAGACAGACTCAAAAAACACTGACTATTCTCTGTCTCATATCACCTACCTAGTGGCGATCTCTGCTTAACCTACAAAGCCATGTCTGACCCAGCTCTGTTAGAAATGCTACATCTAAATAAATCCCAATCCCTCCGCACCACATGCTCCAGAGACCTCAAACTCATTACCACAATCAACAGAACATGCTGGAAGGACAGATTCATAACCCAGAGACTGCCCATGCTATGGAATAAACTTCCCATACATGTCAAACAGAGCACCTCACTGGCCCTCTTCAAGAGAAATCTTGATGTGTGGATGGGAAATAGAAAATTCACCCTGGGGATCACTCCAGTGACTCTACTCGACAGAGGAACTGGGAACTAAGGTTGGGTGGCTCGATGCCAGGGTAATCCTATGGGCTAGGCTTGTAAAGGCTCCAGGGCCATTAGCCTAGTACACACCTATCATCCTATGAACCTATGATAACACATCTAATGTGATGTGAGGACATTTAGGAGACAGACTGATACAAATGCTTTATCTTCTTAGCTGCGTGAAGACCAAATTCTGTGAATTTGAAAGAACAGCATCTCTATTAAGAGGATCCAAGCAACAGTTAACACAAGGCTGCTTTTTTGTCAGAATGAAAGCTTTGAGGGACATCTGGTGGCAGAAACAAGAAGAAAAAGGCCACTCCAAAGTGAATTTCATAATCCTGACAACTTCTTCAGATGTAGAACCCCCAAGGTGAAGCCTACAGGAAAACTGGAAGACTCATGGTTTCATCACTCCGTTGCCTGGAGCCCTACCATTTTCGATTTTGCAAAGGCCAATAAATCAGATGGAGAATGTGATCTCTTTTTGCTAACATCTCTGATCATGCTACTGCACATTTTCATTTAGGGGACTGAATTGTAGCTAAGGCTTTATGCATGGCTGGCACCAATTTTAATATCAGCCAAATGTGAAGCATTCAAGAGCTTCCCGATTGGTGGCATGAGAAACTAAGAGTCCAGTGCAGCACCTTTTGTTAGCGCTACATGTTACTGATGATTGATGTTCTTCTGCACTTGATTAACTATCTTTTCCTGTGTGATGAAAAAACTGTCATGTTTAAGTTTGTCAGATGGAATAATGAGGGCCCAAAAATTGTCAGACAAAGTCTTATGGGGGTTTATCTCAACTTTTGCTAATAAGTAAGCATTACTTGGGCTAGATGAATGAAGATAGTCCCCCCATGTCTAACCTGGGACCCCTCTCTTCCTGGGATTTAATGGCCTACTGTTTGCTAACGTGAGGGGAAGTCAATCTGTCCCTTGTCCCTATGAGCAAAAGGAAATGACACACCCAGATTCGTGTTTCCAAGACTAGATACCAAACAAGCCAACACTGCTTATATGTGCAGACGTAAGCAGTGTAAGCACTGCTTACATGTTTAGATGACAATTCCAGCAAATATCTCTTGCTAAAGCATAACGACCCCATAGATGACTTGAAGCTAGGCAGCAAGTAAATGTTGAGGAGTGATAGGCCAGTGAGTTCCCATATGATAGAGCAATGGATGGCACAGGATGAAACTGAAGAGAATGTTCCACAAGAAAATGCTATAGAATTTTCTATAGAATGCCCACAGGAATTGGAAAACTAGGGATGTGCCCTCAGTTTGGAAGAAAATGAGCTAAGAGAAGAGTTGCTTGATTTAATAGAGATAGACAGATATATTAAGATCAATGAAAGAATTAGACTGCAGAAGGTTAATAAAACCCAGAAGTCAGAAGTCTGATAAAATGAACACAGTAATTAGGACTGTTCACAGATCCATGCAATACAACAGAAGTAAACAGGACATATTACTGTGCTGCTAAATTAATAACTGATAAAGTTCTACCACAAGAATACAGGGTATTGAGGGAAAGGAAGGGGAGAAATAGAATACTATCATGGAAGTATCGAATAGAGAAAACTATAAAGCAACTAAGACAAGAAGTGTCACTATTAGAAGAGTATAGAAGAGGGAACAGATCAACAAAAATACTCAGAAAGATAGACATAATAAAAGCAATGCTCAGTATTAGAACAGACCAGGATTTATCATGCTCTATTGCAAATAACAAACTAAAAATTTCAGCACAGGCGGAAAAACTTAGAAGCTATGAAGATAAATATAAAGGAAAAGTACAAAATAAGCAATTTATTGATGACCCAAAAAAGTTTTAGAGAGAATTGGGGTAAAAGGAATTGAAAGACCACCAAAAAAAGAAAAAAATTGGTACATCTTGGAGAAGTATCTATGAAGATCCTGTGGAACATAACAAAGATGTGCAATGGATAGAAGAAGTTAAAGAATAAGCGGTTTAAAGGTACAGGATACAAAATGGGATGAAGTAACAGCCACAGAGATTGAAACAAAGTTAAGAAAAGCCTCTAATTGGAAAACCCCAGGCCCAGATGCAGTACCTACCTTTTGGCTGAAAATATTAACATATTTGCACAAAGATTTATCCACGAGTAGAAACTATTTATATGCACACCCCGGACAGACACAAACCTGGTTAACAACAGGAAAAACAATGCTCCTACTTAAGAGTGAACCTGCAAGCTACTCTAAAAATTATAGACCAATAACTTGCCTTCTGATGACGTATCAACTATACATGGGAATTGATGCCAACAGAGTTTATAGTCATTTAGAAGAAAATGCATTTTTGGCAGTAGAACAAAAGGGCAATAAAAGAAAGTCATATGGAATAAGGGATTGTTTGTTGTTAAGTAAAGTCATAGTGGAGAACTGTAAAAAGGGGAAGAACCTAAGTATGGCATGGATTAGTTACAAAAAAGCATTTGATAGTATCCCACATTCATGGATAAAGGAGTGGTTAAAAATGTATAAGATTCAGCCTACACTAATTGACTATAATACAGTGACCATGAAACTGTGGCAGACCACTTTGCAATTAAGCCATGATAAAGGACAGATTATTATCCCAGGGATAAAAATTCAAAGGGGGATATTACAAGTGGTTTTCTGTCACTGCTGATATTCTGTCTTGCCCTTAATCCATTAAGCTGTCTACTTAACAGCTTAGGCCATGGCTATAATCTGGCTCCTAGAAAAAAACAAAGTATAAAGACTTCTCATCTTCTCTTTGTCGATGATTTAAAACTGTATAGCTCATCAGATGAGGAACTGAAAGCACAACTGCAAAGTTGTCAAAACTTTTTCAGATTATATAAGAATGTCATTTGGTTTTGATAAATGTGCAAAAGCAACCTTTAAAGCAGGAAAACTACAACACCAGGAAAACATCAGTTTGGGACAAGAATGTGATATAAAAGAACTTGATCAAGAAGGAGTGTATAACTATTTGGGAATTGATGAAGGATCAACAATAAAACAAAAACAAATGGGAATAAAACTTAGTAAGGAATACTTCAGAAGACGTAATCCTGAAAATAGCACCAACATCAAGGAACAAAATCCAAGTTATAAACCAATTTGCTCTTCCCGTCATAACTTACAGTTTTGGAGTGACTGACTAACCCCAAAATATGTTGGATAGATTAGACAGGAAAACAAGAAGGATGCTTCATGCTGACCAAATGATTTATAAAAATCTGTGCATAACAAGATTCTACATTCCCCGTTCCAAAGGAGGGATGGGCCTCCTTGAAATTGATGATTTTGTATAGATCTGCAATTGTAGGTCTCCAAACATATCTGCTGACCTCACATGACCCATAGTGAAAATTTTGAACACGAAGAGAATAAATCTAAGAAGACTTCTCTGCTTAATCTAGCAAAAGCATATCGGCATCAAGCAGAAATGGAAATCTAACCAAAAGTAGACAAAAATCAGGCAGCAACTGAACGTGCCAAAAAACAAAAGAAAGAATATAAGGTGAAGGATCAGATGAGAAGGCAAAAAATGTGGAAAATGCACAAATATAGTTGTAATTATAGAAAACTTCTGGAAGAACCTCATGTTGATCAGAAAAGAATGCAGGAATGGTTAAGGAGAGGCGAATTCAAACCAAGAGATGAAAAGTTATTACAGGCAGTCCAAGATAATGGGCTGTGTACACGTTGGCTTACAAAGTCCATTGAACATATGGGAGACACAGACAAATATAGGTTTTGTAAAACTGAACTGGAAACAGTTGCACACTTCATTGCTGGTTGCAACATACTAATGGCAGAAGGACTGTATACTGAAAGGTATAATAATGTGGCAAGACTGTTGCACTGGGGATTGTGCAAACATTATGGTACTGAAGTGGCTGAAAAACACTGGAAACATGAGCCACAAAGCGTCAGAGAAAATGAAGAAGTCTACATCACACGGGATCATCCATTACTGACAGTTCAAAAGATAGACCAGCTATAGTGGTCCAGGAAAAGACAAAAGGAGCAGTGATCATTGAAGTCGCCATACCCAGTGACTACAGTGTCTTGCATACAGAGAGACACAAAGTTATAAAATATCAGGATTTGCAGGCAGAAATGAGAGCAATGTGGAAGAAAGATACCCAGACAGTCACAATAGTAGTAGGAGCAACAGGTCTTATAAAGAAGAGTCTACAATCGTATTTAGATATGCTACCAATACATGTAACTCCATACAAACTGCAGGAGTCATCATTACTGGGCACATTGCGGGTGCTGTGAAGAGAACTTTTGGCTGACATGAAAGAGTGAAACAATACTAATTTCATGAACTTTAATCGTACTTTGACTTAGGAATGGGGTCCATTCCCGTCATGGTATCAGAATCCCAAAAGACTTGGAGAAATAAAAAAAAAAAAAAAAAAAAAAATGATGGACTGAGGTCACCACTAATGTAGGCTTTGAAATGAAGCCACACTTGGGACTAGAACTAAGCTTTGTATCCCCTTGCATTCTGCTTTTTAAGTTCTTGCTAAGAATATACACATTAACCCTCCAGCTGGTCATTTTATTGGGACTTCCTGCTTCAATAACAACAGGGCAAATAGGAAATCCTCAAAAATCTGTATGTCTCTGTCTCTCTCTCTCTCTCTCTCTTCATGTCCATAGTCATGGAGCTGAAGCAATGACACCATATTCCTGTCTCAGGCAAAAAACAGCAGTGCTTATAATGACTCTGACTCATTATATGGTGATTGCCAGTACATTACAAATGTCTAAAGACATGCGTCTGGAGCATTTCTCCCCGGGCCTCTGCTGAAAATAGGATCTGTGGAACCTGGTCGGATTTTCCCGGTCAACAAATGTTAAATAAAAATAAAATAAAAAAATAAATTATGCTTGTTAAGTATTTAAATTGGGATCATTCCGGCAATGCACATTAAAAGGAGATACAGGGCTGGATTTGTAGTGCCATGAGCTACTGCACATCACATACTTCAGGCTGCCCAAGTCGGATCATTGCCCCTTCCACATCCCACACACATTCTCTACCCCACATTTCAGATGGTGATATCATCATTATCCAGTGTTCTTCCTTTTTAAAAGTTATGTCATGGCTTTCTTGAATTCTGAGAAATAGTAAAACTCTGTACATTTTTCCTGGATGACAGACAGCCTCTTATGATGTACTGACTGTGGAATCAGTACCAGCTTGGCTCAGGTATGATCACCTATTAATCAAGGAACTGAGTTCTTGCATCAAAATCAATAGTTCTTAGTAACTTAAACATTCAGTCAAGACCCAATTTTCCACTAGCTAGAGATGAGAGTCTCATCCTCAGTGAGCATAGAAAGTTCATACAGGTCAAACAGGCTTGAATGTACTTTATACATTAAAGAAAGAACCACAAAAATGTTTCTTACACTTTGAGGATGCATCGTTAAATGGCGAAAAAAAAAAAGCAAAGTATTAAAGCTTGCATTCTAGCCTTTGCCTAGACAGAATTGCCTACTAAGCTAAAGTTTCTGTAAAAATACTTTGCTTTCGTATTCTCCAGTCATGAACACTGATCTAGCATGATGCCATGTCCCCTTTAAAAACATATCCTTGTTATTAAACTTAACCGGAGATATCAGCAATTATACAAACCTTTAATATGGTGCTTAATATATCAGAAACATTATAGTCTATATAGAAATAATGAAGCATAAATGCAATGTACTTATTCCACTCTAAATGTAATGTTATCCAAATTTTTAAGTGGGACAACAATTCAAAGAAATCAAGAACAGTTCAGAATTTAGACCAGGTGGTATCACTGTATAAAATAAACTGATCCATTTTTTTTCTCTCAAGAGCTGTAGTACACAAAGCCTTGAAATGCTCATCTCCTTTCTACTACTCACAATAATTTCTGTATACTTCAGTAAATTTGCATTTGAGATATGTTTTACTGAAATGAGTATACGTGCTTTTTTTTTGTAAATAGCACTATGTGTTCTTACCATTTCAATGCAGAACATGCCTCAAAGATGCCAGTAGTATAATGTTCATTATTTCATAGGTGATTACTATGCTAATGATCCCGGGGGGCCGTTTTAAGCCTTGCCATGCTTCCAAAAGGTATCTGACAAGTTTAATACCTTAAATTTATTTTGAGGGGTATATGTAGGTTTGGTCATATGTGATCAATCATTTATAGGCTGCCTCTTTTAATAGAGACATAAGTGCCACACTAGGGGTACATTTCCAGTTTCCAGTCCATTGGTCCAAGTTACACTTTACCTGGGTTAAGGAAGAACTCTGCTTTACAAAGGATGGAGAGCCTTTTCCAGAAAAGGGATAGTTTCTAAGACACATACCTGTCTCTACATCTAGGTCCCCAAATTGGGCTATTCTGATGCTGTTTTTTGCTTACATGCAACAGTTCAATCAGAGTGTAACAGGGAATGTTTTGTGGGCTGGGCATAGGTTACTTCTCAGCAATATGTAGGAAACAGAGTACTTTCAGGGCCTTGAAGCGGTCTATGTAGGACATGTTGCTTTCACCCTGTATTTGTTTTCTGAGAAACCTCTTTGGATGTTTCAGTTGTTGCATATGCCTGGTCAGACACTTATCAAAAAGGGCATTGTACTCAGTGATTAGTCTGATGAGGGCCAAGTACAGAGGAACAATGACAGTCTTGAACCTAGATGCCATACCCATGTTTATAAGTTGCACAACATATAAACATTTCCTAACTACCATAGAAACATGATGGTCAAAGATTACTGTCTACCTGTGCTCCCAAATCTCTGACTACTGCATTTACTCTTAAGGGTGTATTAGAGCTATGGTAGTTTGCAGGGGTGACCATCTTACAAAAGGACACTATTATGCAAATTATTAGAAAACACTATTATATGCATTGTTGTTTGAAGCTCTTATCACAAGTGTGATACACTAAGGTGTGGAAATATTTATCAAACTTTGTATATAAGCCAATGAGCTGTGCCCTAATTCCATTCATATAGCATAGCCCTTGTAAGAGTTTACAGGGTATTCTTTGGCTTACTTTCTTAGGTAGCTACTAAGCATGCAGCCCAGGAAATAACACAGGAGCCTAATCCATTTTCCCAATTGTCCTACAGCACCGTCTGGTTAAGTCACTTGTTAAGTGTCACACCATTGAACATGAGTGTATCAGACTAGAGAAAGCAACTTTTTAACACCTTATAGCCTTAATCATCTGATCTAACCATTTAAAAAAAATGTCAAAGTTGCATAACAGGATATTTATCAAGAGCTTTGTAAATATGATTCCTTTAATAATGGTTCAGAGACAGCATATTAATTATTACCTGCATTATACATACTGATTTTACACAGGTAATGCATAACACAGGTTAAATACATATGGCTTCAGATACAGCTCCACATTTTACATTTGATTATACAGGTACCAGTCATATGGCCCCCACCCCAATTTAGTAATACATGCTAATCCTAGTCTAACCCTGCCCTTGCCTCTAACCCTAATGTACATCTTAACTTTAAAAAAGCCCTTCCCGTAACACTACTACTACACAAGACAGCTTTTATACTCACCGTATACACACACACACACACACACACACACACACACACACACACACACACACACACACAAACACACACACACACACACACACACACACACACACACACACACACACACACACACACACACACACACACATATACACACACACACAAAATCTATCCACTTATCTAACCCCTACTCTAATCCTAATCTGCGCACATTTGCACAAACTCACATACATACCTAGTATACATGCCAGGTACCTTTTTCGGCAAAGCAAACATCCAACAAAATGTCTGCTCTATAAACTGAATGTTCACACAAACAAACCTGTACTTCTGGCAGTCATCCAAAGCAATGGTCAACCAAACACACAACATGCATATATTTAAAAGAGGGGGTTGGGAGCTATTGCCACATAGGGGCACAGAGGGTCTTGCTCCTGAAAAAACATGTGTAGGAACATTTTCAGGTGAGCATGTGAGTGTGCAGGGTTTCTTAGTGTGGAATTTTAACAGTGACTATATGCTGTGTGCAGTGTAATATTTTTTGCTGTGTGTATGTGTTATCGGAGTGTGTGTGTTACCTCAGTGGTTTGCAGTGTGTGTGTGTGTGTGTGTGTGTGTGTGTGTGCATTTCTTTGAATGGTTGTTGATTGAATGTGCTGTGTACACAATGGATTGAGCGTTGCTTGGTGTTTTTGACTGCTTGTGGAGTGATCATTGTTTCTTATTATTAATCCATACACACTCGATGATATGCTCTTTAATATTTATACAGTTCTCTTACACATAGTTGGAGCTACACACATTTTATTCACATGTGATAAGCCACAGTGTTTAAACACCTTACTTGCTCGAAAATACTTTTTCAAGATGCTAAAATGTCCATGGCTGTTTAGAAAAAAAAAAAAGAAAAAGGTAAAAATATGTTGTCCTTCTGTCTTGTATTTCATTTCCACTCCACTTAAACATGTTGCCACAAACTACCTTCCACCAACATAACCACAGAGTGCCACTACGTGGCAAAACAGATTAGGATAAAATCAAGTCACAAAGCTTGGTGTGTGTGTGTGTGTGTGTGTGTGTGTGTGTGTGTGTGTGTGTGTGTGTGTTGTGTAAAATTAAAGCACCAAACCAATGGTGTTGAAGCATTCTCCTCCTCCTCTTTTTGGCTCTAAGTGTCATGGGACAGTAACATTTGCAGTTGTTTGCCATTTAATAATTGGTACGCACATCTATCAGCAATGAGTTAATCGTGTCTATCAGCATTGAGTCTTAGCTCCTTTTCACTTCTCAATGAGTTTCCAGCCACACACACAAATGGAATCAGCTGAGGTACAATTCACAAGGGTTGTCAGTGCTATTATTTCATACATACTCTCCATTACAAGCAAATCATCTGAGATCTACACTTACATAACCACTTGATTACAGTGCTTGTTTGTATGACTCACTATTTGTGTGGATAACTACTTAGGTGTGGTGCTGAAAACATCTGCTGCTCTCAAAAAGGGACTAAAGGGAGAATGCAGAAGATGAGATGGCATAACAGTAGCATGGTGGAAAATGATATGATTCATCAAGACATTCCTGTAGCACTAGACCACTCTGATTCTAGATATTTTAAATTATTGCAAAAACAGTATTATGAATACATGAACTATATAAGCAGCTTTAAAGAACCAAATACTGTGTGGACACAGGCAACCCCTAGTTACAGCAAAGGAACACATGCACACCTCAAAGAAGATGTGCACACTTCAAGTATGGGAACTAATGATTGTAAGAAGATCCACATGAAAGAGCACAGATAGGACATACCTAATATTCTATGCAACATATATATTAAAAACAAGATAAAATAGGAAACAAAGACATAAAAATAAGCAAAGGAGAAAAAAAACACTCTAAAGGGCTCTGGTTTATTTTCCATTAGCAATCTGATACTGAATGTTTTTTTTTAATATTACTGTGATGATCATTAAAATTAAATTATAACATATCCCATAACATTTTCATACCCATATTTATCAGCTTATGAGACTTTAATATTTAATTATGCAAACCACTAATTTCCGTTTAACTACTTTGCACTTTTTATCTCTCATCTCTAAGTTTAAAGAGGATTTGAATATGTCCATGCTTTTCGTGTTCTTAACATCACTGATTAAAATAGCCTTTATTTTTCAGATTGACTTAATCTTCATGTAAACTAATTGTAAAATACCTTTATTCATGCACTTCTGTGCTTTTTTTGAGACATAGGCATTCAAACAGCTGCCACACATTACACTAAATACCAAGACTGTATCCCCAATAAAAGTACCTGAAAGATACAAAATGCATTTTCTGCTTCCTATGTCCATCTTCATACATTATATACATTTCAACAACTAGTACTCTTTTTATGAAATATATAGTTTCATAGGTAAACAACCACAAGGGCCTTTATAAGCCTTGCTGTGAAATCCAACCCAGTTTTGTCCCTATGTATCATGGGCATTTATTAGGAAGGGGTATGTTAGTTAGAAAGCTTCTAGAGGTTATGTGGTGGTTATATTAGTTTGGGCATTGGTGTCTGCCTCTGTCTATCCAAGACATCGGGGCCAGACCCAGGGTGACTTTTTGATTTCCCATCCATTGATCAAGACTATGCTTAAATCAAGATAGGGATGGACTCTGATGAAGAGCCTGTTCTAGAGCACAGGAATCCTCTGAGACACATCTGTCTTGCCAACATGTCTTATTTATAGCACAAGCAAAATTTAAATCCTTGGATCTAGTGGTTCTGATGCTGTTCATTTTGTGAATGTGAAATGGTCCACCAAAGTTGGATCTGTGGATGCCTAGTATGCCAGGCATAAATCACCTCTCAGTGACCTATAGGAGACAGAGTATAGAGACTGGGGCTGTAAGGCAATTTTTAATGAACAATGTGTTTATATCCTGGATACGTTTGCTAAGAAACTTTTGTGGGCATTCCAACTGTTGCATATGTCTGGTCAGGTACATCCCGAAGGGGGCATTAAACTTAAAGATGGGTCTGATAAGAGCAAAATAAAGTGGCACTATGACTTCCTTGGACCTGCATGCCATGCACTTACTTGTAAGTTATTAACACAGAATGATTTTCTAAATACCTTGGCCACATGTTGGTCAAAGGCCAGATTACTGTCTACATATGTTTTCAGATCCCCGACTACCGGACAACTTTAAGGGGTTTCTTATCAATAGAGTAATTAGTCTTGATGGTAGTTTTCCCAAAAAACATTATAGTGCGTTTCTTCACATTGAGTTATAGTCTGTGACTTTGGCACCAGTAATTTGTCTCTGTTAGACCCTCTTGTAAGATGTTTGTGCCATGGGAGGAGTCTATGAATGCTCCCAATTTGCAGTTCTTTGTAAACTTGGTCAGCCATAGGCCCTTGATATTAGTGTCTATCTCTGAAAAATAGATATCAAATAGCAGCAGTCCCAGCACAGTGTCCTGAGGGACCTCATAGGTTCCTAGGTGTGTATTAGGCTAATGGCCCTGGAGCCTATATAAGCCTAGCCGAAGAAGATTCCCTGGCATCATGCCGTCCAAAGTTAGTTCCCAGTGCCCCTCTCAAGCAAGGCCACTGAAGTGATCCCTGGGGTGAACTTCCTATTGCCCATCCACTTGTCAAGATTTCTCTTAAAGAGTGCCAGTGAAGTGCTCTGCTTGACGTGAATGGGAAGTTTGTTCCAGAGTATGGGAAGTCTCTGGGTTAGGAACCTGCCCCTCCAGCATGTTCTGTTTATTGTGGTAATGAGGTTTAGGTCTTTAGAGCATGTGGCATGGAGGGATTGGGATCCACACACCCCCCGGTGGTATCAACAATCCTGACTTTTTGGGCTCTGCCTGTGTGCCAGCTTGAAATCCAATGAGTTATGTAGGGGTTTATGCCCATTTCGGTGAGTTTGTCAACTATCTGTGTAGGATATTGTATCTAATGCCTTAGCCAGGTGTATGTAGGTCGCATGCTCCATTTTCCCCTCATCTTATCTTCTTCTATAGTCTTTTCACATATATTTTATGTATCTTGCACTAATTTTTTTAAACTCCTGACTGTGGCTTACTTCATTTAATAAAAAATAAACAATGGAAATAAGACATATGAGCACCTGCATGTTAGAGATATGAAAATTTGTTCTGAGAATCTTATGATTTCTTTATATACCTGATCAATATAAGAGAAAACAAAATAACTGCTGACAAATCCAAATGCCTAGATACTTAAAATGGGAATAGTTTATTATTTTGTATTTATAGTTATTTCTGGTCATCCCAAACTGTAGCAAAAACACACAGTTAATGTGCAATTTTAAACTGAATCTATTCCCTTCCCATTTTGGTACAAGTTACACTGTCTTAAGAATTTCTTTGCATCCTGTGAGTAAGAAAGAATGGATCACAGTTTCCATCCGAAGATTATTTTACTAAAATGAAATCATGTAGTTTAAAGGAGAGCGCACTTCTAACTCCTGTGGTATGCTAAAATTGATTCTTTTTTACTGATTACCAGTTTTGACTCCCCATAAGCTATTTTCCATCCATTGATGTGATCAATTTAAGATGTCAGTTTATGATTTGGAGTCTTCTGAATGAGAATATTATGATCTGCCATATTAACATGCTGCTGAAAAATGGTGTAAAAATCATCTACCTCTGGCTCTGCATCCAATAATCCCTTGACATCCGTCATGAAAATAAATAAATAAATAATGGCTGATAATGGTGGTTCTCTCTGTTTTGTATGCATGTTGGTAAATGTCATTCAAATCATAATTTAATTGAGTCGCCATGTCCTGGTTTTCAAACTAATTTTCCTTGAGTTTTGACATTAATAGATGGATGACCTTGCAATTGTTGATGTTTTGTTTACTTTTCTTCCTTTTACGAAGAAAAAGTAGTTCTTTCTTGACAGTTTCCAGACTTCTATTAAACAGCGACAGGAAAGTGTCACCTAGGTCTTGACATAGCATTCTGATTAGGTTATCTACTAATGATCTTTCACATCACAGAGATTGTTAGAAGACCTTGATCAGAGCATCAGGTTTTCAATTGTGCTTGTGGTTCCAAACCTAAACACGACTCAGAACCTTGAAGTACTAAAGGCATCTGTAGGAAATCCATTACAGAGGTCTCAGGAATTATTTTCCATTACATTTCTCGATTATATGTTAAATGCACCATGTACCCACACTTGCATTTATCTGATTTGTGATCTCTCCTTACCTTACTGATGCAGGTGTGGAAATGCTTTCTTTTTTAATTCCCTTTCTTAATCAAGGTAATATCTCAATCTATCCTTTCTTTCTTCGGTGAGTTCTCTTCATTCCTGACGAAATTTAGTGGGGTAGAGACAGTATTTTGTTACAAAATATATTTGCTGCTTAATCAGCTTTTAAATTGTTTTGCAACTGTATTTGTTTGTCCACCTTTTGTCTAGCTTAACATTTTTTGTTCATGCATAAATTAAATAGAATTTTTTTTAGTATTTGCCATGTGGTGGGAACATTTTTAGTTATAAATGTCTGTATTAATATCTTAATCCTTTGCATAGTTCTGCCATTCTTCATAACCTATCATACTGCATTTCAGCTATTAGTCATTTTTGAATGTTTGTGCATTTAGTCTATCCAGTCTAGAGTGACCTTGATAAAAAATGTTACTAGTTGTAATAGTGAAGGGGGCATGATGGAAAAAAATGACGCTCATGTTGCCAGTACTTGTGAAACTCTCATAGGTTCATAGACTAGTACTACATGGGGGCTATTATAAGCCTAGCCAATTACTCCATGTCAGAATCAAACCCAGAACCTTGTGTCTATAAGGTAAACACTTTAACCATTATGCCAACCTCCCATTTCAGTATATTATTTCCTGTAATTCTTTATCCATTAGTTGTTTTTCCTTTTCTGCAACAAATTAAGTTTATGATAGTCCGTGCAATTTAGGACATGTCGGAATCCAACAAACTGATTATGTATTATATGCTTGTCAATAGCAGGCCTACATATGGTTACGTGTACAAATGCCTGTTTTACATGACTACAGTGTAAACAAAGGGAATTGTGTATTTGGGGCTGCTAAATAAAAAAAACACTTCCCTTTTATGTGCTGCTATATAAAGATATTCAAAGCAATAAATGCACAGTTGTGCTGCCTTAGACTAACACATGTCTGAAACAGGTCAGATACTTTGCGTTACTGAGTTGTGCATGCTGGTAAAACAAGTGTTAACTTTTAACATCACATGTAATTCCAGAATCTTTCTAAACTTACTCTAAAAGAACATGATGAAACATAAATGAAGGCACACAAAATTTATTATGAACTGTGTGGGAAGAAACCATATGTTCTCATTTAAAAAAGCAGTTCTAAAGTATTTACCAAAATGAATAAAAATTATATTACAAAGAGTGCTGAGCTTATGAAAAGTAAATAAAAGTTGTCATTGCATTCTCATCAGTTGCTAAATAAAACAGTGAATAATATACTTGGGTTTTTCTTCCTTAAATCCCACAAGTTAGCATTGTACATAAAGTAGCCTTGTATTACAACTTGTTAGAATCCTAACAAACTACCTTTTTCTGAAGTCAGTTTTAAATATTTTACAAGCTGAGACTATTGACAGTAAAGCAATAGCAGTGGCATATATACCTTATGGAAATCACTCGAGAATATAGAAAAACAAGGACCCAAACCTGGGGGTCCAGAGGGCAACTTCATTAACAGAAAATAATGAGCCTTAGTAAAAGTATCACAATGTCACCATTACTTACGAAATCCAGAATGTTCCAGAGGCCTATGAGTACTTTTATGGTTAGGGGAACCAAAAGGGCCTTGATGAAGCTCACCTGCAACTACTCCCCATTGTTTCACATACAGGGACTATATTATGTATGCAAACATTTCTGAAACACTGTATGCATACTGACTAAATGAAAAAAAAATGAGTCTTACTGTTAGCAATGTTGAGTGCCAGCAAACTCTCTGAAGATCCTGAGATTTCACTGTTAATGCTGACCAGACTAGAACATCTCGCCCTTTGTTGCAATGAAGCAATGGGCAAGTTTGGGGATTCTGGAGTTGTAGGGGTGCTGGATGAACTGGTCTCAAGAAAAACGGAAGAGTTGTTGTGGATAGCATCCGCTGTGGAAGGAAAATAAACACAAGTCATTAGCTGTCCTTGGAACCATTCATCATTCTCTTCATAAGTGATAGAAGGCATTACAAAAGAAACAATTAACACTGCCAAACTCACTCAACAAATTTAAAAATCTGTTTTTGATTTTTAATTGTATTTGCTTTTTAACTGTGCAATCTCATAAGGAAGTGGGCGAATTACAAGTACTGTTTGGCTGAGTGACAGCTCATAATTTTACAGGAGGGAAAAGAGACTCACACTCACTTTAAGAGAATGAAGATAATGTATAGTTAATAACATTATAATGCATGTAACTTAAAGCTTGAAATATCAGACAGGGATATCTATATAAGCAAATGAACAACACAATAATAGAGTACAAATCATCTGACTAACAGCTATACAAGAGAAAGGCTAATATTTGTCACAAAAACTGACTAACAAATGTAAAATAAATAAATAAACTGCTCATACAGGAAAGCATGGCTTATACAGCAACTTGCGATACAATAATGGATAACATCAGCATGGCAAATAAAGCAACGGACATATATTGTTTTTAAATTCAGATATCTTGTTTCAGGAGATCCATGCAGTGAGTTCAGTGGCACTTTCATTTAGCAGAAAATTGCAGACTAAATTTTGTGTCAGCTAATTTCAGACATTGTAGTCGTAACTTCCATGTTGCTAAACCTTCAGAAACAAGTGAGTTTTTTTTTTTTTTTTTTTAACCTTAGAGTTAAAGTGACCATGGACTTGGCATATTTGAGTTGGAGAAGTGTATGGCTGCAAAAATGTTTTATTTTAGTTGTTTTTGTGGTCTTTATTGTTAATTTTGTGATGAAAGTGAGGACAATGTTTTTGTATTCACTCAACCTTCAAAATGACTGCAGCTTGTTTCACACTAGCTGGTAGGTCCTTGTTGTAAAACACAGAGACACTTAAATGGAGAAATATATTACAAGCAATACTGAAAATAACTAAAAAAATGGTATAGCATTTAAGAGGAAAAAGGCAATAGATATAACTTGTTTACAATGTGACACCTTCCTATGATGTATGCAAGAAAGTTGTGATCACCAAGGTGTGGAGAATCAGTAGGATTCTTTGGTGGGACAGGGGTTTCAGATCAACCAATGGGAAAAAAAAACACACACACACAAGATATATAGAAACTCAAAGAGAGTACTACATTAAGAGACATCAAATGTGAATGAAGAAATGTATTTGACTTTAACTGAAATACGTCACCTTAGAATGACTTTGTGCAAATGATCTTCAATAACAATGATATATGGACATGTACAGAATAGTGATATCTGTACACAGTCAAAATCTTACAGTCCCAAATTATTTGTCACAAAAAGGCCAATACAGGAAAGCATGACTTACAGAGCAAATTGTGGCACAATAACACATAACATCAGGATGACAAATAAAGCAACTGAAATCTGGTTGTACTACAAAGTCCTGAAATGAATTGTGAATGATATAAACCAAATGCAGAACATACCTCTCAACTTCTTAGAGCAAGAAAGCTGGATAAAGCCATACATAAAAGTGGGACAACGGCACAAAATAGGGACAATTTTTAAATATTGCTGTTATAAACTTAGAAAGTTGACAGAATAACAGGTTTTGCATTATCATGAATTTTTCTGAAGGGTATGAAGTCTGAAACTCAAATGTCTGTCATTATTTTCTAATTCAGTCTTTAATGATTTGCCACTCATTTTCCAGAAAACCACAATTTTATGAAAAATGGACCAAAGACATTTGGCAAAAATCTGGACAGCCTGTGAAAATCTTTACAGCTGAGAGGTATGATGCAGAAAATACTAAAGACAGAAAATGGAAAAAAAAAGGCAATGAGTGAAAAATACAATTAATAAACAGAATTTCAGTAAAACATATTTGATCCAGAGGTGCCCCCTTCAAACACCAATACAGTGATCAGCCCTTGCTCCTCCTACTTAATTAATCCTACGTTGAGGTCACAGTACCTACATATAATGCTAAACACATTTTATTCATTGTAAAGATTTATTTTATTATGAGATGCTGTGACTTTAAAGTGAAAATAACTGTAAATAACTGTATCAGTAATATTAAGGAAAATCTGCCATATGTTCCTGTTTTGCTTATATCAACTTAATAACGTAATAGGAAGTGCACAAGAAAAGAAACAATGTTCTGCTAAGCGCATAAAAGTTGTCTAAAATATGTAAATTAGAGTTACTTGCATTATACACCAGAGCAACAATACAGATATACAGACACAAATACAGATACAGTTATGGATATATATATATAGATAGAGGTGTGTGTGTGTATGCATACATCATGCAGGTGTCTTCAAAAACACCATAAACTTGTGTTGACAATAACTATGTCAGTTTAACATACACACATGTGAACTATAAGGTTAAAACATTAACCCCCTGCTTAAGGAATCCTGTTTCATGCTATCAATCTAATTTCCCATGCTGAAATATAAAGAAAATGAGATGTCACTGAAATGTGAAATGTAGATCCTTGATATTGTTTAGTCATTTCACTAGTGAGGGCATAGAAGTCAAGCCTAGCCAGGATAAAAAAAAATAAATACTTTCTCATATATCGTTGAACAAATGTTTAGTTGTGAAAGCTGCTCTAATGAACACCTATACATAAACTACATCTTAATTTGATTTTGGTTAGATAACACATATTGACAAAAGCACCATCTTTACCTCTCTGAACCACTCTAATCCTTTCCCTGTAATACTGCTAGAACATCCCTTACCCCCTTGCATACTTTCCTCTGAACTTACCTTCCACTCCACTGATTGTTTTTTTTACCTTTATTCTTCCTTCTCATGGCTCTACCTGCTCTGTTCACCCTGCAGGCTTACTCCACTCCCGTACCCCCAAATGCCACCCACCCCAATACCCCTACACTTATACATAGCTCACCACTTCCACCATCCAATCCAAACTACCCATCATACCCCCAAAATCCCCTCCCATAGTTCACCCAGTAAAGTAAGCCTACCCTTCAGAGTTTACTGCTAAACACGACTTATCCTGATAAACTACCAAACAATTATCCTAAACCATAATCTCTTACTCAAATAAACTAACTTCTCAACTTAACTCACCCCTTACTTCTACTCTAATAACTAACATCATGACCCTCAAACCTCTATCCCTACTTACTCAAATAATACTTCTAATTACCTTAACTTACCTAAACTATATCACTCAACCTACTAATGCAAACCACTCCCCTCATTTCACACCACTACCCCATCCTCTACAAAGTACACATATACTGTTACTCATATGTCTCCATGTCTATACCCCCCTCATCACTAGCATGCTCTTTCCCTATAGACTCCTACCTAAATCTAAAAACACTGTTCCCAATTACACTAGTCTAATGTCCACAAAACTCTCTACCTATATACTACACCCCAAACAAACCGAATACCTCATCCATCATTTTATCTCTCTCCTTCTCTCTGGGGACATCCACCCAAACCCAGGCCATTCCACCACACTGAATTCAAACCCCAACCCCCTCAACCAACAGGCACACCCCTCCACTTCTCAGCTCTATATGCTCAGAGCCTATGTAACAAAATTCCAAATCTTCATGCCTGGCTTCTACATAACCAGTCCGAAATTCTCTCCATCTCAGAAACCTGGCTTAAACCCCACATACAAGATTCTGAAATAACTCCTCCCAGCTAAGGAATGACAGAACACAAAAAAAGGGGGGGGGGTGTAGCACTTCTTTACTCGGCATTGTCAGAAAAATATTCATTTTTATATATGTCTAATGCTTATTAGAAGCTAAAAGGGTTAACTCATTTTCATTCTATTTTATGTACAAGTTTAATTCTGTATGAAATTATAAGATGATTTTTCAAACCACAGCATGCTTTCTGAAACTGCAAGATGAACCCTGACCTAATATTTGCTAGCACAGCAAAATTCATGTTTATGCCTTTTGGAAATGTATGAATAGTGTATGAATAGAACAATACTGTTTTCTTTTTTATGACTGAATGTGAACAATCAGCTCTGTTCTTGTTATGAGAACATGCACAGCTGCGGAAAAAGAAGAGATACATGAAACAAAAGACTGCTTGAAGAATCTGTACTTGCTTTGTGCTCGAATTAGCTATAGTACCTTGAATGGTAACATAACATAGTGGGAAGTTGTATCTAACCGGTGGTCACCAAGGCCACGTTGTTTTTCTTAGGAAATTTTCCTAAAATTGATAGTGCAAGCAGAAAATCATGGACAAACAGCTGCTATGTAATGATGATGTTAGAACTTATGATCTGTTATGTCAGCTTGGTAGGCAATGTCCTATAAGAAAATGTATAAAAATGTCTGCACTTCCTGATTCTAGTTTGACAAACTCTGTATTAGCATGTTTTTGTCTCCTTGCTGCAAGATTAAAGTGCCTTAACCTGAACCTACCTTATATTGATCATTTTTAAAGTTTATTTTTCCTATGACAGATTGGTCCTTCGGACCGGAAATCTCTCGCTCTAGCTCAGGTCAGATTGGCTCGGTGGCATGAAACCATACAGGGAAGAGACCACATCGGTTCTTCTGCTCTGAAAAGACCTCCGACTGAATTGTCGTTCAAAAGAGGCCAGCCACTGTTTCTGATCTGCGATTGGAGGACGAGTCAACAGTTCCGGTGAGACGATCAATCACGGAGGCTCAGGTAAGGAGGAATTTACCTTTTCTTTGTTTCAGATCAGGGACTTGTTACAGTATTTGTTTTTGTCTGGGAGATTTTATATAAATCAGGGACAAAAAAGATTGCTGTCTTGTCATAGATCAGGGAAACAGGATAGGTAGGCAGTTATTCTAGATAAACTGTGAAAAAGAGAAAATCGTGGTACCACGTGATAAAAAGGGTTACGTAACAATTCCTAAATAAGTTAAGACAACATGGGAAATAAGTGCACAAAAAGATCCCGAGATCCGCTATTAACTGAAGATGCAAAATATATGCAATTACAACGTGCCGACAATGTTAGGTACTATACAAAATGGGTTAACAAGTACAAATTTGATGGCAAATTAGAAAAACCTTCACTTATCAAACTTGTCAAACAACTTAAAACAGACGCAAAAGGTCAGGTAAAAAAGCAACGTCAATTGGGAGTTCCTCAGGCACACAGGTGGCTTGAGGAAGCAAACCGTAGGGAACAAAAGATTAAAAATTCAAAAGCAATGTTTTTAGATAAAGAAGACAATAACTTGGTAATAGCATTGGCCCCTCCACCCCCTCCGCTTTCTTTACCAGAATATGAAGCGAGTGGACAAGCTGATCCACCTCCGCTATATCCAACTGTACCTGCGAAATCAAAACCGTTTGTCAGAGATCCTGTCGAGACTAGGTCTCGAACACGTAATTTAAGAGGGGATATTGAATTATATGAAATAAATAGAAATTCACGAGCTATGAGTGAAGAAGAGATATGTCCACTCATAGAAGTACCAAATCCACAGGCAGGACAGGCAGGACAGGACCCAACTCTTCTAGTATATAGACCGTGGACACCGGAAGACATCCGGAAAGCCACAGAGGGAATTCCCCATCCGAAAGTTAATTTTAGAAAATTCTTGGAAGACTTACAGGGCATGAGGTTAAGTTACCATTTAAATGGAGAAGAAGTAGAGAAAGTAGTCAGACAAATCGTAGGTCCAGATTGGCACATGATCAGTGGCAACTGGAATCCCCGTGACGCAGAACATAGGCCATTCCCACATAGTAACGCAGAACTGGATAACAGAGTGAAAGGTCTGACAGACCGAATCTCTGAGAAATGGAAGCCTAGGGCTGACTGAACTTGCATTAATCAATGCATACAACAAGAAGGTGAAACTGTTGATAGATATTATGCCAGATTATTAGAGTGTTTTAATAACCATTGTGGAATGCAGGTACCTGAAGACCAAACGCATGATTCCCCATATGAGCAGCAATTAAAGAATGCATTTTTAAAAGGCAGTATTGCACCCATAAGTAGTTTTATTACAAAGCACATGGTAGACCATCGGACGAGTAGATTACAGTCATTACTTGAATATGCAAGACATGCCGAAAGGCATTTTAATAGCAAAAAGAAAAAGAAAACTCAAGTATTTGCAGTAGAAGACAGACTAGAAGTCTTTGTAGTACAGTCCGGGAAGAAGGGTAAGAAAAATGCCCAGGGAAACAAACAATCTGATAAGCGATCAGAGGAGTTTGAAAAGAGAAAGAAAAGGGGTGAATGTTTTAAATGCAGAAAAAAGTGCCATTTGGCAAGGGATTGCAGGCAAAATAAAAAGGTAACCACGGAAGACAAGGAGGGTGAGGACTGACTATATGGTAGTCAAGAATCACTAGAAGGGAATAGTCAGGAAAAGACAAATGCAAATGTGATAGAGGGAGTAGAGGATGTGACAGAAGAAATAGAGGATGTGCATGAAATCACAGATAATGAAGAAAATGAAATCTTGGACTTAGCATTATTGAGCCTAGAGCTCTACTTAGCAGACACAAAACCGGAAGTTACACTTCTGGTAGAGGGGAGGGAAGTTAAATTCCTGTGTGACTCAGGGGCTTCACGGACCCTGATACAGCCTTCCAAACTACCAGAAAATTCAGAATCACTCGATTACATATTAGTGAAAGCAGCTAATGGACAGCTGTATCGGGAGCCACTCTCCCACAACATAGTAATAACTGACCCTGTTTCAGGGATGACCCAGAAAAGCAAAATTGTTGTTTCTGCAAAATGCCCAGTAAATCTTTTGGGCAGAGACCTTATGCAGATATTTGGCATAGCAGTAGTTCCAACTATGCAGGGTATGGAAGCACAGCGACAGATGGATACCTTTGTGGTGTGACCAGAGGGTGAAACATTTTATTGGTACAGCCAGGACTTGGTTACGACTGGTCCAGGGGTAATAACCGAAGAACTGATGAATGTAGCCATCAGTAAATCCCCCTCCCTTGACACTGATAAACAGCATTTGTTGCATTGCACTCTATACTACTGTAGCAAACCAGGACCTGATAAAGAATATGAGCAAGAACTGTTTAGAAACCACACTAATAGATTAGTATTACGTAATCTGTACTGGGACACAGAAGGAAACAGTGTAGTTAGCTGTTCATTGCCCCAGGAATTCCTAGCACTTTACAAATCTAATCGATTACCACATGTTAGTTTAACTAAAGATAAGAATGTGAAGTGGGCAGACCTAGGAGAAAAAGTCACAAGGTGGGAAAAACAGACCGAATTAGAACTGTCAGAACAGGGAGTACAAAAGCAGAATTTGAATTGGATAACACAGACACACCCAGCAGTACACTTGCAGGCAAGTGAGGACAGCTGAGTAGCACTCTTACTAGAGGAAGAGGAGAAAGCCTTACGAGACATACCAGAGACTCTCTGGTCAACAGGGAAATCAGATGTAGGACTTATTTGTACAGCAGAACCAGTCACTATCACGCCAAAGTCAGCATTTAGACCTCAAAAGAGACAGTATCCCTTAAGAAAAGATGCAGAAGTAGGAATCAAACCTATAATAGCAGCCTTACTTAAGGAAGGAGTACTGATAGAATCTCCCGATTCGCCATGTAATACACCCTTATTTCCTGTTAGGAAAGCAAATGGAGAATGGCGTATGGTCCAAGATTTACAAGCTGTAAATGACGCAGTTATACCTAGAGCACCTATGGTGCCAGATCCACACACTATATTAAATGATTTAAAACCTCAACAAAAGTATTTTTCTGTGGTAGATATTAGCAATGCATTTTTTTTCAATACCGATACACCCTGACAGCCAACATTGGTTTGCATTTACATTTCAGGGGAAAAGGTATACATACACGCGACTACCACAGGGATATTGTGAGAGTCCAACAATAATCGCACAAGAAATGGCAAGTAACCTGGTGGGATTTATCCCACTGAAAGGCAGCCAGATTTTACTTTATGTAGACGACATTCTGCTGGCAGCCCCCAACCAGCAAGAATGCAGAGAAGATACCATAACATCACAATTTCTAGCTACTCAAGGACACAAAGTAAATAAAAACAAACTGCAACTTTGGAAAAAGCAGGTTAAATACCTGGGATATGTAATATCCAAAGAAGGCAGAATATTAGATGAAGACAGAAAAACAGCAATATTACAAGCACCCAAACCAACTACCAAGAAGGAAATGATGTCCTTCCTAGGTACGACTAATGTTTGTCGGAGTTGGAATCCTAACTATGCCTTGGAATCTGCTCCACTGACTAACTTAATATTGAAGAAGCCTATGGCAGCACAAGATTTATTACAATGGACACCAGAAGCAGAATCAGCTTTCTGAAATTGAAACAACTGATAGCATCCTCATTAGTTTTAGGATTACCGAACTATCATAAATGATTTTTCCAAACTGTAGATTGTAAGCAGGGTTATATGACATCAGTGTTAACACAGCAACATGGGGACAAACAACGCCCCATAGCTTACTATTCATCACAGTTAGACCCAGTGGCGCGATCCTTGCCCCACTGTGTACAAGCAGTAGTCGCAGCTGCAATGGCAGTGCAGGCTTCAGCCTCAGTTGTGTTATTCCACCCTCTCACATTGAGAGTGCCTCATGCAGTCGCGATTATTTTACTGCAAGAAAAAGTAGCATATCATTCTCCTGCTAGACATCTTTCCTGTATGACTATATTGTTGAGCTAACCTCATATGACAATTGAATGATATACGACTTTGAATCTGTCAACCTTGCTCCCAACCCCTGCAGACGGCAAACCACACTGCTGCCTGCAGGAGATTGAGCAAAAGACACTGCCTAGAAAAGATCTTACGGATGTTCCCTTGGATGATGCCGAGGTGACATATTATGTGGACGGCTCGTGTAGAAGGGGTCCTACAGGACAGAATCTAGTAGGGTATGCAGTAGTCTCTGATACTGAGATTTTAGAAGCAAAGTCTTTACCACACAACTTATCTGCACAAGCAGCAGAATTGATTGCTTTAACAAGGGCATGTACCTTGGCAAAAGATAAACGAGTGAACATTTTTACTGACAGCCTGTATGTTTTTTCTACTGTACATGTTTTTGCGCAGCAGTGGAAAAATAGAGGAATGATAACATCTACTGGTAAACCAATTAATCATGCGCAATTTATTTTAGATTTATTAGAATCTATTCAGTTACCTCAGAAACTAGCTATTTGTAAATGCATAGCTCATACCGAACAACAGGATAGGATTTCAAAAGGTAATGCGAGAGCTGATACAGCTGCAAAGCAAGCAGCTTCAGCTTCAGAAGTATTTCTTTTGAGTGAGGAATTACAACCATCTGAGATTTTAGATTTAGAAATGTTAAAAAAATTCAGACACTTACTACAAATGTAGAAAAACAAAAATGGAAAAACGAGGAGCAATTCTAGAGAAAGGGCTGTACATCTCCAAAGAAAGAAAACCAATTTTACCATCTAACTTGTTTAGATATGCAGCTTTGTTGAGCCATGGGCAGTGCTATGTTTCAACAGGGGGAATGGTACAGTTAGTGAATCGAGTGTTTACAATGTATGGATTTACAAATTACACAAAAAACGTTTGTGCAGCATGCCATGTTTGTAACAGGCGTCATGCACAGGGGGCACTGAAGCCTAAGCAAGGGAGTTTCCCTACACCACCATATCCGTTCCATACTATCTGTATGGATTTTATAGAACTAAACAAATGCGAAAATAAAAAGTACTGTCTTGTCATTACAGATATGTTTTCTAAATGGGTGGAAGCTTTTCTGACTAAAAATCCAGATGCAGCTACTGTTGCAAAAGTCCTCGTTAAAGAAATTATTCCTAGATTTGGCATACTGGAAAAGATCTATAGTGACAATGGCACACACTTTGTAAATCAAACCATACAACAATTGAGCCGTTATTTCGGAATTTCTTTGAAAAACCATTGTGCATACCATCCCCAATCTGCAGGATTAGTAGAGAGGCATAATGGAGTTCTGAAAAATAAGCTTAGGAAATTGATTAGTGAGACACAAAAGAACTAGATGCACTGTCTGCCTCTGGCACTGTTGAGTATGAGAACTGTTCCAAATGTAAAAGGATTAACTCCTTCTGAAATACTGTTTGGGAGGGCATATTATACACCTCAGTGGAAACCTCTCATGCCTGCAGACCAGGAGGCTGACAGTTCACTTGCAGAGTATATGAGGCGATTTTTGAATAACAAACTTCTCCAGTTAAATTCTGTTTCAGACAAAAAACAAGCCAGACCATCGGAAGCAGCAGTAGTCCCAGGCACGTGGGTCTGGGTGAAGGTCGTGAAGAAAAGAAATTGGAGTTCTCCAAAGTGGGAAAGACCATATCAAGTGCTACTGTCAGCACCCACTGCAGTCAAGATCGCAGAGCGAGCGTTCTGGATTCATCTGACACACTGTAAATTGGTTAAGAACTTTGAACTGGACAAAAACCTTGTTACTGTTATACCACGAGAACAAAATGACCAGGTATAGAGTAAACAGGGATGCAGAACAACCTCAGAAAAATTGCATGATCATCCTGTTAGCTATACTGATAACAATGATTTTTTTGCTGTTTCCTTTCCTTTTTTCAGCCACACGAGTTGAACTGAACAAACATGATGCATTACTCGTAGACTGGCATCCAAACTTTAACACTTACCAAGCAATTAAATATGTGCATGCTGAGACTTTTAATGTTTCGAACTGCTGGATTTGCACAGCCATACCAACAGCATACGGGGGTTTATTAATGACTGCTGTCCCCCTAGGGGTCAATGAGACCCGGGAAAACTTGATCTTTGATACTACACCTGTGAAATCACAAGACAAAATAGCATTGCACCTACCTGTTACACAAAAAGGAATTGTATGTTTTTATAAAAATGACACTATTCAGGTGGGTTGGAGCAATTGCAATGTGACTGTTTCTTATAAATGTTATATTAAGGCTAATAAGGCAGAAACTATCTGTGATGCAAACTATGACTCATATCTTGAGAGAATGAAAAAGACTGTTAGTGAAATACAACATAATCCTGTTCTTTTTAAGCAACTTTCTATTATTGACAAGAAGATGTTTTATGCAGGGCGAGCATATATCAATACTAAAGTAGAGAATTGTTATTTTGTTTGTGGGAAAAAGGCATACAAATGGCTCCCTGAGAATTGGTCCGGCAGTTGTTTTTTGGGTTATCTGGTTCTGGCCATACAACACACTGCAGCTTTGCCTCAGGGGGAAATTTGAAACGTCAGAGAGGTCAGCAGTAAACCTAGAAGTCCAATCAAGATACCCGAGAATCCAGTGGGATGAATCGAAGCAGGGTGGAGAAACCATAACTCAGTGAAAAACAAAGATAAACTGACACACGTGTACTTGAGTGACACTATTATATCATGGGCAGGCATAGCCCCTGCATATGGCGTAGTGAAATCGATTTGGGAGCTGAGAAAACTGTCCAAACTTCTCGAAGTTATGAGCAATGCAACTTTTTCTGCTCTCGAATTAGTGAGTGATGAACTAAATGCTATGAGAACTGTGGTGCTTCAAAACCGCATAGCTCTTGACTTCACCCTAATGGCGAGTGGTGGTACGTGCGCTTTAATCAAAGAAGAATGCTGTTCATATATTCCTGACAACCAGCATGAGATAAATGACCATCTTGAGGTGATCCAGCAAGTGTCGACCATGACCAAACCAGGTCCAAACCCTCTGATGGACTTTTTCCAGAATTTGTTTGGGGGGGTGGGGTTCCAACCTAATGAACATTCTGATTGCCATTTGTGTGGGATTACGCCTATTAGGAGCATGCATTTGTTGTGGTATTCCCTGCATGAAAAAGTTAATCAAAGATTTTATAGACATATCAGTTTCTGAGACTTTATATCAAAGTACTGAAATTGAAGAGTTGTTCAAAACTGAAATGCTTTCATAAGTCTAAACTAACTCTCTTAACTGCAAATCCAGAATGGAAGAGGTTAGGAGAAAAAGCAAACTGTTTATGCTTTTTAAAATAGAATAAAAAGTATTAACAGGGGGGAAATGTCAGAAAAATATTAATTTTTATATATGTCTAATGCTTATTAGAAGCTAAAAGAGTTAACACATTTTCATTCTATTTTATGTACAAGTTTAATTCTGTATGAAATTATAAGATGATTTTTCAAACCATAGTATGCTTTCTGAAACTGCAAGATGCACCCTGACCTAGTATTTGCTAGCACAGCAAAATTCATGTTTATGCCTTTTGGAAATGTATTGAGAAGCAGGTGATTATCTACTAGGTCAGGAAAATGTATGAATAGTGTATGAATAGAACAATACTGTTTTCTTTCTTATGATTGAATATAAACAATCAGCTCTGTTCATGTTATGAGAACATGCACAGCTGCAGAAAAAGAAGAGATACATGAAACAAAAGACTGCTTGAAGAATCTGTACTTGCTTTGTGCTCGAATTAGCTATAGTACCTTGAATGGTAACATAACATAGTGGGAAGTTGTATCTAACCGGTGGTCACCAAGGCCACGTTGTTTTTCTTAGGAAGTTTTCATAAAATTGATAATGCAAGCAGAAAATCATGGACAAACAGCTGCTATGTAATGATGATGTTAAAAATTTATGATCTGCTACGTCAGCTTGGTAGGCAATGTCTTATTAGAAAATGTATAAAAATGTCTGCACTTCCTGATTCTAGTTTGACAAACTCTGTATTAGCACGTTTTTGTCTCCTTGCTGCAAGATTAAAGTGCCTTAACCTGAACCTACCGTGTATTGATCATTTTTAAAGTTTATTTTTCCTATGACAGCATCCCTCTTAGTCACCCCCTATACCAAACCCTTTCCCAAATTTGGCAAAACAGAAATAATACCAGTTCTTCTCCACCCAAACAAGTATAAACTCATATTTGTTCTCTCCCTCTATATTCCCCCTGGAGACAATATCTCATCCCTTGAAGATATTCTCTCCTGGGTCTCTACCAACATTACTCATCCTGGGGGACATGAACATAATCTGGGCCACAATCCAATCTCCCTCAATTCACTCAATATTAACTTGTATAACTTTACACAACTAATCAATTCCACTACCAGGCCTTCCAAGAACTCCATTACTGGAAGTACAATAGGCTGGATTCTAGTATCCCATCCTCACTATATCTCTGATAGTGGTATTCTCCCAGACCCACTAGTTGACCACTTCCCCACTTTTGCCCACTGTCTCCCCTCTTCAATACAACTAACTCACACCTATATTTCCACTCATTGCCTAAAGAACTTCAATTCTGAAACCTTCTCAAATGCACTAAAAAGCACAAACTGGAACCCATTAAAGACTCTTCTCCTAGATAATGCTCTCTCCTACTTTAACTTTAATTTCACAAACCCGCTCAACTTCTTTGCCTCTCTAAAAACAAAATGTCTAAAAAGTAACCCTGTACCCTGGTTAACTAAAAACACCTTAGCTTCTATGCGACTCCATGACAAAGCCTGGATACATTACCATAAAAATATAACCACTATTGCCCTAAACAAATATAAAACACTACGGAATAAAGTAAAAAACTTATTACATCAGACCGCAAAGCCTATTTCTCCACTCTCCAAACTAAACACACCACCGATCCCAAACTATTTTGGAAAAGAATCTCGTCTCTCCTCAACCCAGGAAAAAAAGGAAAACCCTTGCCCCAACCCAGATGCCTCTGACATGGACTTAGCCACCCAATTTAACTCTTTCTTCAGAGTCCATTAGCAAGCTAACATTGTCCTTCACCAACACCTCTACAACCCCTCCTCTGTGTGCACCCATCCCTTCCACCGCTAGCATCCCTTGCCTCTAATCTCCACCTTTCTTAATCAATCCCATTTCTATATCCACCATAAAAAAATACTTCTTCTAAAGCTAAAACCTGGTTCCAATGCCCCTGATGAAATTCCCTCCTACTTCCTAAAAGTAGACACAGAAGTCGTTGCTCTCCCTATCAGCATACTAATTAATTGGTCACTCATAAAGTCAGGTCCCCCAGCTCTGGAAGAAGGCCTTTATTATTCCTCTCCATAAAGCTGGCAATAATAATGACATCCCAAACTTTCACCTTATTGCCATCCTATCCCCTATTTCTAAGCTACTTGAAAAGTGTGTACACCAACAACTCTTACCCTACCTCATCAATAATCAGTTTCTTACCTCCACACAACATGGCTTTAGACCAGGTCATTGTACCTCCACTGCCCTCCTCTCCTTCCTAGAAACAACAAAGCCTGCGACTCCAGCCACTTTGTATCCACTCTTTTCCTTGACCTCTGTAAGGCATCTGACACTATTTCCAACAACCTCCTTTTTACCAAACTCTCTAAACGTAACCTAAACCCTTCCTCTACCCAGTGGTTCTCAAGCTATTTCACAAACAGGCAACAAGCAGTTAAATGGAAAAAAGCTACCCTTCCTTAATACATCCACAGAGGCATCTCCCAATGTTCCATTCTAGGCCCCCTATTATTCAACATATTCATAAATGATTTCTTCCAAGCCATTCCAAACTCCAGTCTCATCCAATATGCAAATGATTCTAGTATAATCAGTTCCCCCCTTCCATTACAACTCTTAATAATCTAACACAAGACGGCTTCCCTTCCACCGAACAGTGGATGCTAGACAACCATCTACCCCTTAATGCAACCAAAACAAAACTTATGTTATACAAAGCATCCAAAACCTCTTCCCTAGATAAACAATCCTTCATAATTACCAGCAAAAATAATACCTCCCTAAAACTCGTCTGTGACACAAAATTACTAGGAATTATCATCAACTAAAATTTGACAAGCATCTACAAGCAAATATCAAAAAACCCATAAAAAATTAGGTATGCTTTACTGTCACAGTCGCTTTCTCTCTCCCACCACCAGGATTACATTAGGTAATACATACCTCATCCCATCCCTTTTATATGGTGTGTCTATCTTAACCAGCTCACAATTTTTCCTCAAAACAAAACTCTCATCTTGTTATAACAAAATATCCAAATTTGCAGCAGGTCATAGAGCCTCTTCCCACTACTGTAATTGCCTTCATCAACTAAGTTGGCTAGAGTTAACAAACTTCCTCACATATACCCAGCTAATTCAAGCACACAGACTCATTCATAACCCATCTCTCTGCCCCTCCCTAGCAAATACCTTTGAGATGCATAAGCCAGATAGACTCCTAAGATCCGATTCCCAAAACCTAATTAAAGTGCATAAACCACCACGTCCTGCTGGGAATCACTTGATGTCCTTCTCTCTTACATAGCTCTGGAACACTGTCCTTTCTCCTATATGCACCACCAGCAGTCTCTCCTTGTTTAAAACCTCACTGCACTCACACCTTACTTCACATTGGAAATGCTCTTGCTCTCATCCAATCTAATTCTGACCACACTTTCTTTCTAACTTTCCAAACGTATTTGTTGGCTGTCACTACCTCCTAAAGTTTTACATCCCTTGGGACGTATTCAACCAACAACTAAAAAAATTACCTCTTTGTAATTGCCTTAAAAAAAAAATACATTACTACTTATTGAATTAACCTGATGCAATTTTACGAATGAAAATCTCTTTTTTTTATTTCTGTATTCTGTATTATGTAACATTTATTTGAATTGTGTGATATGGATTTGTACTATCTGAAATATGTATTTAACATTTAATTGAAATGTATATTATGGGCTTGTGTTTTTTCTGTACTATGTATTTGTATTTCTCCAGAGATTTTCTCCCCAGAACTCCATTGAAAAGGGGCTCCTTGTAGCCCAATGGACTATGCTGGAAAACAAACTGCAAATAAATAAATAATAAATAAACGTTGGTGTTCTTTAAAATTTCCTTCAGACCATGAGCAAGTCACTGATTTCATGACATGCAACTCCATTCATGTGCAGTAATGCATCACATATTTGATAACCATCTTTATGTACTTCCTTCTCATCACAGGACTGTTTTTACACAGCTATTCCATGTACAGCAGAGACATTCATTCAGGTCACATTCCTTTTGGCCAGACAGCTTTGACTGCAAGCGATATGGTCATATATGTCCATCTGATGACCTCTTTCCCATTTTCACTTTTCTGTCATTCTTTTATGATATTCTGGAAGAGGGGCATGCCAACACCCAAATGGTTGCTAGCATAAGTAATTTTTATTGAATCTCACTACTACAGCATAATAGATGTAGTAAATACTCTTAACCTCCTGTAAGTTTGTTACATCATGTACTCAAGGTACTGACCTAGCAAAGCTTCTGCCTCTATCACTTCATATCATTAACCACAACAGTGCTTCATAACTCTGGTAGGATGGCAACACTACAGGCTATCAAAAGAATCTTTTCAGAAGGATGTTTAGCCCTTCACATTTGAGTGAAATGATATTACTTCTTTCTTTAAAACGCAGCTTACTGGAGTATAAAGAAGCTGGGGTCTGACAAGCTGGAGAATACCTAATGTTGGAATATAAGTAATAGTGAAATTGTCATCCATATATTTTGTTGATAATGTCAGTACTACTTTGACATATTACAATGGTTTGTGAAACACTGGGAATGACTGACTTATGTTTTTCTTTTTTTCTATTGGTCTGAAATACTGTCCTGTTGCAGTTCTTGAACTGGCATTCTTCTACTGTATGAAATGCTCTGCAGGGATATTTGAAATGGCACTCTGCTGCACTGAATAAGAACAGCCTCTTGCCAGCAGCTGTTGTTGCTGAATTATAGCTTGCTGTATATGACTATTGTTTTCTTCTTATGTAACAGCTATGCTGCCCAAATGGTAATGAAATTCTGCATGTCTGTTTCCCATCTTTACTATTTATTTTCATTACATAGGTGTATAATACACTAACAACTTCAGGAGTCTTTATAAGCCTCGCCATGTATCACAAATATATCCAACACGTTTTGGTTGCTATATGATATTGCTATGTATATGTTTCTAGGACTTCCCATCATCGGTTTGCACAGTAAATAAAACTCATTGTTGCTGTTTAAGGTCAGCTCATGAGACAAAATCAAACATACAGTTGATTTAGTTATTTTGTTGTTTAGCAGAGAAGGTTACAAGTTTTATACAAGTTCACATTTTTCTTTCTTTGCAAATTGGTTTTGGCTTTCCCCTACCAATAGTTCTACTTCTCATTTTCTGATATTTTTGCTGTAAACTTTTTATAAAGTACAATACTGATGATAAAGCACTATATTATTATTATTTTACTTTATTTGTTAACTGGATTGCTGGAGTCATCCTACGATCATTTTTAGCCACAGCCTGGGTGTATATGTACATGTCAGCTTCAGAAAGAACAAGGATTTTAACAGGGAATCAAGGAATTTCAAAGACATAAATAGGATGCTTTCAGAAGATTAAACCACGTTTTCACATATATTGCTTGTAGAGTCAGATTAATGAATAGTATTTTGAGTATGGCTACAGCAATGTATTTATATGCTTTAGAAAATGGGTAGAACTCATCCGTGACACGAGAATGGAGAAATTCTGTTCTCCAACAGGGTATTAATGTACAAGTAGAGATTAGTATCATGTCCAGAGCTTCATGGCAGCATATTAAGCCACCATGAAGCTTGTACTGAGAAAAAAAATGGAATTTCTAACTTATTGTTTTTGCTCTTTAGAGATTTGTCAGTGAACAGAAGGAAATGTAACTAAAGTAACTGCAAAACCAGTTACAAAGAGCTACCATTTCAGTTTTGTTTCCCCCATCACTATCTGCAAAACTTAGTCATGTTTCATGAGCATTATGAAATAAAATAAAACAAAAGCAGTTAAATGCATTAGAAAAATGTGCATGTGTGTGAGAGAGGAGGGTACATGTATATATATCTGAGTGTGTGTGTGAGACAGAGACAGAGAAAATGTATGTGTGTGTGTGTGTGTGTGTGTGTGTGTGTGTGTGTGTGTGTTTGACCCATACTGCTTAACATTTTTGCCGAAGAATTCTGGACTGAAGCAACAATTCTACAATAATTGGGAGGCATGCATTCATAATCAGGAAAATTTTAAATATTACCCTAACTCACTTAAAATGTTAAGAGAGCAATATGTTTTAAATCAACATGCTTTTTCTGAATGAGTTGTAGTATATTTTATTCAAGTAAAAAAACAATATGAGGCAAACTGTAAGTTGGGGGGGGGGTGATGCATTGCTTTACTGTATTTTTTTTTCATTCAATTAGTCATAATGAGACATCTAATGTACAGAGAGTTGGGAAAGTGGTTGCAATTGCTGGGCATGTGTGCGTGTGTATGTTTCTGTGTGCGTGTGTGTATGAGCGTGAAGCTCTCTGTGCATGTGTGAGATATATGTGAGAGACAGTCTCTTTGCGTTCTATGTCTGTCAGTGTGTGTGTGTATGTGTGTGTATGTGTGTGTGTGTGTATATATATATATATATATATATATATATATATATATGAAACTCATCTTGTGTCTGTGTGTATGTGCTTTCATGAATATAGTCATTAAATACTTAAATAATGTATATATGCATATTGTGGGTGTAAAATACATCCTGTAGCAGCAAGTGCATCTCCATCAGCAAATCTGAAACATTAAGAGGAGGAACTATTTTACATTTAACCAATAAAACAATGTATATACTGTGATGGTCTCTCTACCCCGGGCCAGTAATCAAGGAGCTTCAGCCCTCACCACTGACATCGGTGAGAGATGGTCACTAAAACCAGGCATTTTTTTAGAGGCAGCTCTCTGCATCAAGCACATTTTCTCCCAAGAGCACACAGGGAACATGGTCCAGACCTGGGACTGGACTGTCTGTCTCTCCAGATCCTAAACAAAAAGCACTGCGTCCCAGTTCCAAGTAGCTGACAGACTCACATCTGGGTATTTGACTTTCACAGATACAAACTCCTGGGAAAGGCTGGCAAAGATTTACTAGCTGTGTACCCTCTGCCCAGAAAATAAGGCAGCCACACTGCCACCAGTCAACCATTCTAAGGCTCTTACAAGGGTATCCAATTATACTGAGTAAAACAATACTAATATAAATGGTAGAGTGTAACCAAAGCAGAAAAGCTTTTCAGAGTGGCCAAGGCATCATTAAAATATGCACAAGTACTCTCAAGATGTTAAAAATGTTTTCCAAAAGACCAACCACAATAAAAGGGATACAAATATTTAATAATAAATAATGAAATAGAAAACTTGAGAATACCAATTATCAAAACTATAATATGTGTAAGTCCTTTTCTAAGCCAGCTGCCAATTAAAACAAGGCAAACAACACTTCTCTGACAGTATATTTTTCAGCAAAGAAATAAGTTATCACCATGCTTTGCGGGTTAGTTACTGTTACTAATGAAACTTGTTAAAGATGATGAATGAGAAAATGGACAGAACTTTGAACTTTGACTACTAATTAAACATAATTGCATGTTTACTGGAGAGGGAGTCTGAATGGAAAGATTTTAAAATCAGCAGACAAAGGAGAGTAATGTTTTTCGAAATGAATTCATTTTCAAGTCGTGGTGAATACCTTCATGAGGTGGACCCAGTTTTCACAAAATCTCATCAGGACTACAGTAATATGTAACTTTATTTTATTTAGTGTATATCAGGGACAGAAATCGGTTAAGAAATAAACAAAGATAGCTGAGTACATAAGTCCCAGGATAAAACAATGCCCAATTCTGGTAGGCACACTTTTGCCAGGATTGAAAAAATGACAGTGTAGAATCCTTAAGACATGGAAATATTCTTACAATGGAGTTAGAACAGGTTCATGGTGAGGATGGCCCCCTGTTGTAGAAGGAGGTAGCAGTCAGCAAACAAACACAAAAAGTGACAGTTCAAAAAAGAGTCATAAATAGGATAGAGCGGACTACCGAGGATAAGAAAGAAATTATATATTCTTACTATTACGCAAGAAGCCCTGATTTCCTGACAGAAGATAAACAAAAATATTAATAGAGAAATTAAGAGGAAAAAAATATACTCGCACAAGAAAAACTTTAAATGCAAATTTGTGTTCATTAATGTACCGGATTCATGAAAAACTTTATATACAACAAAAATAGAGACCTCCTACAGTAAGGTACCTTTAAAACCAACCAAATAGACAACAAAATAAAACAACAAAATAAAGGTACAGGTACTCCACGACAATCGAAGCCAACCAGTCTTGTGTACAAAATCCTTTATTAAGAACTATGGAACAGTAAGCACTTTCGCGTCTACAATGGACGCTTCATCAGACTTCAATAAAAACTTCAATAAAAACTTAAAAACAGTTTCAATAAAATACTCAAGAGCATAGTCACATGGACCAATGGCTACTTAGTCACAATTGTAGTAGTATCACACCTGAAGGGTGTATATAATTACACATTATCTTAAAAGCAAACACCTTTATGTACTTTCTAGTTGAGTATGTTGAACATAGTTTGTTGAACATTTTTTAGGAATAAGGTGTTTGCTTTTAAGATAATGTGTAATTATATACACCCTTCAGGTGTGATACTACTATCTTGAGTATTTTATTGAAACTGTTTCTAAGTTTTTATTGAAGTCTGATGAAGCGTCCATTGTAGACGTGAAAGCGCTTACTGTTCCACAGTTCTTATTAAAGGATTTTGTACACAAGACTGGTTGGCTTCGATTGTCGTGGAGTACCTGTACCTTTATTTTGTTGTAAAAACTTTATATAGACCAGGAAATCTTGGGCTGTTTTGAAAAAGACGTAACAGAGGAATTGCAAAAATAGAAAGAACAAAATCTAGAAATTTCTGAAAGGTATAAAAAGAAACCTGGACGTGAGAATGAAAGAGAGATTTGATATGGTACAATATTTATGTAAAGGAGAAAGCCAAACTAATTAATACAAAAAAGCAGCTCCAACAATACTTCAAGACAAATTACAGGCAAAAGCACCCAGATATAGAACATTTAAAAATACAAAAAATAAGATCACAGAGGGGGAATGCAAAATAGAAGATTAGTAAAGTAGAGGTTAAACAAATAGAAGCTGAAGATATGTAATACCTGTGAAGTGAAAGATTAAGTAGAGAAAGTCTAACACAGGTTATGTTACACCATGATAGAACAAGGAGTCCCCAAATTAAGGAGAAACAGCAGGAGTGGGGTAATTTTGAAGAAGAAATATGGACGAGAAAGAAAGATAAATGTAATATAGCGCAATATTTATACAAAAGAGAAAGCAAAACTAATCAATACAAGAAAGCAGCAACAAAGATACTTGAAGAAAAATGCAGGTAAAGGCATCTGGATATGGAAAATTTTACACTACAAAAAATAAGAAAAGAAACTGGGAAAATAGAAAAGAGGTTTAGTAAATGAGATGTTAAAGAAATATAAAATTAAGTTATGGATTACAAAGTGAAGGATTTAGTGTGGAAAACCCAACTCTGGTAACATCACAGCATGATAGAACAATGAGCTCCCGTATAGAGGACAAAGAGGTGGAACAGGAAGCATCCAATCAGTTGTCATATAAAGATACTTTGGAGCCTCCAGTAGTTAACCAATACAAAAGTTCAGTTGGACATGCACAACAAGGGAAGGAGCAGAAAATAGCAGCAACTCTGGCACAGTCAATGTTGTGGAGTGATAGGTTTTTGAATTTCCATATGAAAGGGCAATGGATTACATAGGGTGAAGCTGAAGAGAACATGTTCTGGAACTTTCTGTAGAATGCCCACAGAAAACAGAGAACAAAGAATGTACCCTTAGTTTAGAAGAAAATGATCTAAGGGAAGAGTTGCATGATTTAATAGACATGGATAAACATATTAAGATCGAAGAAAGAAATAGATTAGAGAAAATCAATATGAATCACAATGTAAGAAGTTTGATAAGCGGGGTAGTGGATGGGGAAGATATCACAGAATATTTACATCTCAAAGTTAGACAATGGAAGGATAGGCACTATTGTGGGGACTGTAGGTAGATGAAATGATATGCACTATATAAGCCAGCTAAGTGATACTGTCTTAAAGACAGGATCATAGAATCAAACATGTATGACTCCCAACATCAGGTTCACTGTACATACCCTTACCCATGGATTTTATGCTGTATACCCAAACCTGAAGGGCACCCAAAGTATAACAAATGTACTGCTTGCCCACTCACTGACACTCATCTAAGTAACCACACCTCAGAGTATCCATTACCTGTTGCAGTTTTTTTACTGGATATGTAGGACCTACTTTAAAAATGTTTTAAAGAAGTGTAAACCTCCTTGTAATGCATGAATATAGGGACAGTGAAGATTTCTATAGCCAGGAATCCAACACAAGGTGGAAAAAATGCATGCGGCAAAAAATTCTGAACAATATACTGTTTTCATATCTGGGAGCTCATTCTATGATCATATGGTATGCCTCAGACGGCAGTGAAACCTAGATGAGTGTTGGGGGAGACTAACAGCACCTAACAAAACCACCAATGTTAACATTCCCTATCTTCAGAGTGAATCCGCAGACACTGTTGGAGGATATCAGAATGTATATATTTTATTTTTTTTATTTATCTATTTTTTTTATTTAACATTTGTTTACCGGGATAGTCCTTCTGGGCGTGTAGCCCATTTTCAGCAGAAGCCCAGGGAGAAAAGCTCCTAAAAAGGAAAAATACAGTACAATGCAGCAAATTTACATACAATAGTAGCAGAAAGAAAAGAACAGAAAAAAACCAATAGTAGATTTACACACTATAGTTATTGCAAAACAGTAAGCTAAAAGCTGGTGTAAACTAAAGTTCCAAAACCAATAACAAAACCAAAAGAAAAATCAAATTGCTTTAATAAAATCCAAGAGAAATAACTCCAGTAAGCACTTTTGTTTGTAATAAGACTTCTTCAGACTGAAGTTAACATTCAATAACACACATTTAAACACATTTTTAAAAACACAGGACTAAGTAATTAGTGTGTTAACCCTTTGCATTTCAAATACATAATGAAATATCCTTGGTTGTTTAGACCGAGTTGGTAGCAAACATTCAGTCTAACTTGCCAACTATATTCAAACCTTGCCAAGTCATCTTCTGGGTTTAATAAATTTTCAACATTCTTTAAGGCATCAACTACAATAAATTTAAAATTAACTTTACAAGATCCATACTTATAATGCTTATATTTATGTTCATAAATTATTTTGTGCAATTCTCTTGCAGTTCTACCTACATAAAAAGATTTACATTCTAAGCAGAATGAAACATAAATCACATACTTGGATTTGCATGTAAAAACCCCATTGACACAATTATTTTGAGATTATTTAAAAAAAAAAATTCTGTTTTCTCTGTAAATAAATAGTTGCACGTATTACAATTATAACATTTGACCATTCCATTTTTGTTAAATATTACTTTTGGTGCATTTAACTTGCTTTGAAAAAAGTTGTTAAAATGTTTCCTTCTTTTTTGAGTAAAGAGGGGTTTTGCCCCTATTGTTTCTAATAAATCAGTTTGACCCCAAAATAATTTCCAATTTTTTATGTCCTTAATTATTCCAGAGTCTAAGCTATTGACAATGGGCATTCTTACCCTGTTTTCACTAGTATGCACTCTGCTTTCTCTTAAGCTTCTTGTACCTCTCTGAGTTATTACATTAGACTTTATATCTGCAACTAATTGGGTAACCTCTCTGATAGAGTTTGCCACAAAACTATTGCTTTCTGTAATAAAGTCTTCTTCTCTTTGAGTTAAATCACTAATCCTTAATAACTGTCCTTTAACTATATTTTCTTTGGTCTTTTTGGGGGTACATACTGTTGTAATGTAAATAAGTATTATTTTGAACCTCTTTCTTGAAAAGTTTTGTACCTAACTTGTTGTGGTCTTTAAAAATAATCACATACAAGAAATTAATCATGGTGAAACTATATTGGCAGATAAATTCCAAAAAAGTACATATACTATTAATATATGTTACAAATTGTCCCAAAATCTCATCTGTTCCCCACCAAATTAAAAAAATGGCATCAATAAAACAATAAATGGTCAAAAGTTTCTTCTTATACTCACTATGTAATATATAAGTGGTCATCCACCCATACATAAACACACTGGCATAACTGGGTGCCATTGTTAAATGAAAAGTAATTATAGCTAAGAATGACATCAAGCAATTCCATTATCATTCCTACAGTATTGTCAGAATATAGTTTAGATCTTAACAATTCAAGTCTCACTGTTTTCATACCTTCTATATTTAGTATTACTGTATACAATGATTTTATATCCAGTGTCTCCAATAAATCACTTTCTTCTAAGTAAACTTCTCTAATCTTTTCCAAAAGGTCAAATGTGTCCCTTATATATGTGCTGTTAACCAAAACCCTCTCTAATGCTCTCCATTTTACTGTGCAGACTAGACACACTAGGTCTTGGGGGGTATTTAACTCTTCATGGCTCTTTGGAATTCCAAATATCCTACTGATTTTGGGATTCTCAATAGTAAACTATTTTCTAATATTTTCTGTAATTCTTGACATACAGAACCATTCTTCCACTAAGGAATCAATAAATGAATAAGCATTCTTAATTTCTTTCAGTGACACTTTTTTTGTAAAAGTTGGCATCAGACAATAAATCATACATTTTATTTTCATACATTGTCCTGACCAAGACCACAATTGCACCCCCCCATTTATCATCTTCAAGCACTAATAACTCGTCTTTCTTAATAAAATCAAAAAACAATTCTCTCTCTCTACTAGACATATTATAATAATTACAACTTGGTTTGTTTTCAAGAGCTTCTATTATTTGTAGCTCACAACTGTTCAGAAACATTTCCAGCTCCTTTCTTAATGGTGGATTAATGGTGCTAGGTTTACAAAACCTTTCTACTTGAGTCTGATCAGTTTTAAATAGAAATTTAAAGTCAACTGTCTTACATAATGTCTAATGCTGTTTAATACTTCCATTTTATCAGCCCGTTTAGCAGGCACAAAATTCCAACCATTACTTAGAATACAACATTCTTCTTGTGAAAGTTCATAACTAGATAAATAAATTATTTTAAACAAAAAAGTACCTATGTTTTCCATCCATTCTTCTTCCTCCTCCTCCAGTTTTTTGACTGCTTTTCACTGCTTGTATAGCCTCTATTGGAAGAAGCTGTTACTTGAGCCCATGTCTTATTTCGGCCATTATTTTGCTGATATACATAAATGGGTTGAGTAGCAGCCTGTTCTGCTGCTGCTTGTTGTAAATCCCTAGTGTTTCTCCACTTCTCTCACTAGGTTTAATTGTTGTATTTTTCTTTTTATTTTGATGGTTCTGAGTTGCGGAAACACATGGGGATATTCCTTCTTGATTTTGTTGTTTATACAGCAAATGCTCTGATCTCCTAACCTCATTTGTTTCAGAGCTACCATTTTCCACATTTAGCTCTTCTTCTCTAACCTAAACATCATTCTCAAGGAAGAGTTTATATGCACAAGCCACACCTCCTTCATAATCAACACAGTCTTTTTCATATTTTTTAGATTTCCATACTATGCAATAAAAGTACAATATATACAGTTATAGAACAAGTGTATATTGAAAGTTGCATACAAATATGTTTGGATTCTTTTAATCTAACAGCTGGAAATTTCTAGGACTAACAGTTTTGACTGCAGTCACTTCTGTATAGTATGCAATACTTTGCAGGAACAACTTAGAGCTTATAAGGGGTTAGCTGAAGAATGAAAAAGGAAGTGGTATTGTTTTATAGGCAGGTCTTGGAGGATATGAGGAATTAGTTGAGTACAGAAGAACAGCTATGGTAGCATAACCCTGAAAAGGGGAAAGATGGGGTTCAGGTGCCTAGGCAGCGTAACATGTCCCTGTGGTACATTTGACTGTGGACACATGTTTGAAGTGACATTCACTTCAGAGAAATATGGCTGTCTGCAAATTCCCTGTGGGCAAAGAGAAGCACACACTGCCATGCTCACAGCTTTAATAGCCAAATGCATGGCTGCAGAAGAAGTAATGAGTGTTGTGCTTAGTGTACAGTACATACTTATATAACTACAATATGTAGAAGTGTGCTTCAGCATGGAGGAAATCTTCTAGGCTACTGTAGTCACATTTATGCTCCAGTATGCATTTTAGGTAATGTTCCCTAGACACTGTGAAGGGGGTAGTGGTCCACACACTCCAATTATAAAGGCACTGCCCGCACTGCATTTTTACTGCCACTGACATGCCCTCTGGCCAGCCTGCTGCTGATGCCTGCCATATTGCCTGCTGTCTCATGTTCCCTTTGGGACAATTGACATTGTTTTCTCCCTGTGCATTTGGTTATTAAAGCTGTGGGCATGGCAGTGTATGCTTCTCTTTGCCCACAGGAAATTTGCAAACAGCCATATTTCTCTGCAGCTGAATGTCACTTCAGCCATGTGTCCCCAGTCAAATGTACCACAGGGAAATGTCTCGCTGCCTAGGCACCTGAACCTGGAAAGATGAGGTAGGATATCTTGGAAATGGGGAAAGTGGGGATGGCTGAGACAGCAGTACAATGAGGCTTCACAGAGTGGAAGTAGGAGGAGTGAGGGAGGGTAAAGAGGAGGAAGTGGACATAAGAAAGTGCTTGTGAAGAGTGCTGCTGGAAGAAGAAATTGCTTGAGCTTAGCTGGGAGAAGTACATGAGCAGTGCCAGTTATTAGTTTGGTGACCCTAAGAAGTTGTTTGAACTTGGCTGAGTTGGTTGTGTTAAGGATATTCTGTGGGACTGAGTTCCAGGCTTTGGAAATTTGGTTGGACTATAGAATGTCTCTGTAGCTATTGTTAGATTTTTGTGACTTTATAAAGGGATTTGTGGGCGATACTGCGGAGTGCTGTGCAGTTTTCAGGTTTAGTGATGATGGTACATGCTGTGGCCAGTTGGTTCAAAGAGAGGTGTTTGGGTAGTTCTAGCCAGTTTAGTTTTTGAAGTGAAGTACAGTGGTGGGATCTATATGAGGAGTCTGTTGTGAATTTGGCAATTTTGTTATAGCATGCCTCTAGCCTGGATAGGTCTGTTTTTTTGAAGTTAGTAAAGATTGGAGAAGCATATGGCAAGGTGACAGAAGTTGGGTTCTGGCAATGGCTTGCCTGGTGTTGGTGGTTAGGAATTGCTTGGCTGTATTGGATGAGCCAAGTTTGATAAGGATCTTCTGAATGAGTAGAGCAACACAATTATCAAATCTTACGTTACTATTGATGGTGACCCCTAGAAATTTGGTTTGTGGGATAAGTTCTATTTCAGAATTACTGGCTGAGTAGATTTTAAAGGGTGTTGCTTGGCTGATGGGATTTTTGTTGGAGAAGAGAATTAATTTCGTTTTGTTGGGGTTTAGGATTAATTGCTGTTTGGAGAGGCAGGTTTCTATGTTTGAAAAAGCTTTTTGTGTTTTTACTTGAAGTAAAGGCAGGGAGGGAGTGGAGAAGATTATAGATGAATCATCTGCATATTGAATTGTGGTTGCCAGATTGGTTGCTGTGTGACATTTGTTGGTGAAAATTGTAAATAGAAGTGGACCTAAGACTGACCCTTGTAGAATGCTGACTGAGACTGATAAGTGTGAGGATACGTTGTTTTGCCATTTCACTGCTTGTTGCCGGTCTGTAATATAACTCTGAAACCAAGAGAGAGCAGAGTAAGATAAACTTAATAATGCTATCGCATTAAGGAGTTTTTGATGTGATACCATATTGAATGCCTTGGACATATCTAAGAAGATGGCTGTAACTTGTTGCCCATCATTTTTTAGATGATTGATGGTATTAGTGTAGCTTAATAAGGTTGTTGTAGTACTATGCTTGGGCCTAAAGCCATGCTGGGAGTTTTAGAAGGTTATTGGAGGTAAGGTAGTCCATTAACTGGGAGTGGATGCATTTTTTGAGGATTATTGCTAATGGTAAGAGAATAGCTATTGGTCTGTAGTTGGAAAATTCCATTGATATGCCTCCCTTGTGTAGAGGGATGATGTGGGAAATTTTCCAGAGTTTAGGGATGTACTGATCTCTAATTG